>NC_141030.1:29310000-29610000 GCF_052040795.2 Danio rerio
TCAATCTTCTGTTCAAGCTTCTTGATTTCAGAGCGCAGCAATCGTACCGTGTCCTCGCGGTGGTGCTGGCGGGCGACGGCTGCCGCACAGGCTGAGTGGATAGCAGTTATCCAGTTTTCCAGCTCAGTCTGACCTGATGTCTAAAAAGTAAATCACAACATTATTTATGATCACTAAAGATATTTTGGTGAAAATAGGGCAAACCTTGATGCTTGGTATCTAAAATTGGCACTTCAGACATATAGGGTTAAACATCAATACATAAAACTATTTTATCACAAAGAAAACACCAAGAATCTGTCAGTGCAAAAACACAATGACAGTCACCCAGATCTGACTGTAAGGCTTGACTAGTTAACCTTTAAAAATGTCACATTGTAACCAGGATGTTGTCAACTGGCTGTCACAGAACAAAATGTCACGGAGACTAATAGAAATTCAGAAATACCATTCAGCAGTTTTGAATGAAACAGAGAACCATGAGGATTGATATGGGACATTTCTGCACTACACTGATCTTCATGTGCTTAAAATGGAATCAATCACATTAATTTTGATCTTCTGAGACTGTCTTACCTGGAAGAGAAAGGCGTCTCCCAGTGCATTGCTTAAACAAAACACAAAGTCTTTCTTAGGGTGTTCTGGGACAGCTTGGACAATGCTGTTCTCCACCCAGACTGCATGTTTGTGAATGCTGTTATGGTCAATTCCTGAACGTCCATCCGTTTCATAAAAAAACAGAGTGCATCCTGGGACAAAAGGCGAGAAAGAATAGTCACTGGAAATGTAATAGTAAAGTTTTAGGATTCAAAATATCTATCATAATAAACACATGGATATTTTAATGATGGGTGTTGACAATGTTGGTAAAAATCATATTAGTTTTAATAGATGGCACAAGGTTTGTTAAAAACCTTCAGAAAACCTCATTATGTTTCTGACACAAAGGATGACCTGTGATGCCTTTGATGCTATTTTGTGTTCTTTTTCAATAGCTATTACTGAAGTCCCTGAACATAAAAAAGGATGAATGGATACCAGTCATGGCAAGTGTACTAACATCAAACAGCCTGAATCAAAAGCTTTAATAAAAATCCAAAGTACTTGGTGTGATTTCCCTGACGTCAAATAGCAGGGGTAAATGGCATATTGCTAATTGAAGGGGGATGAAAGAGTCTAAAAACAAAAGATCAATTAAATGCATTGCATTGTAAAACAGAGTTTCATGTTTACTTTATTTAGTTTTATATAGCACGTTTTAAACAGCAACTAGACTAACCAAAGTGGTTTACAACATGATAAAACTAAAAATACAAAATGAGAGAAAGAAAAAAGATGAAGATAGAAAAACAAATAAGTCATGAAACAGGCTAAATAAAATTATTAATCGGCCAATGAAAACAAGTGGGCTTTTGATATTTACCTAGGGTGCTAGCACTATTAGTCCACACACGGGTTCGTTTGACGTCATTTAAATATGAACATGTCTTTTAAACTCGGATGCGCACCCGTAAACCGTACTCGAGTTTCCAGGTGGTCTGGGGTACAGTTTGTATGAACTCTAGTACGGTCCACTTTTGATGTTAATGTAATCGTACCAAATAATGGAAGTGAACCACCAACTGTGCAACAAACTATAATTTTTATAATGTTTATTTGTGTGTGTGTGTATGTCTGTGTATCACCTAACTTGGCGACAAACGGGACTGACCCAGTTCAAACAGTGATAATGTCTGCTTATCTCCACCAAATCCAACGTGTGCAGACATTGCGTGATGTTCAAAATGTTTTTAATATTTTTTTGCAGCAGATAGATGCAAGTGGCTCTCGGTACTTTGGTTTTAGTAACAACACAAAAAGGTTCAATAAAAGCAGAATGACCGTGATTTGCGGGCATCTCCATTTTGGTGCTTTGCTTTCTTGGCCGTCACCTAGCAACAGCTGTACACAAAACAGCAGCTTGATGACGCAAGCATACTGGGGTTCAGACGGAAAAAAGACTGTGTAAACACAAAACAGGCCAGAAGGTGGCAAGGGAGGGGGGGGGGGGGCAATCGAACTTCAGTCCAGGCAATTGAACCAAGTGTGAAAGCACCCTTAAAAATAAGTGCCCATTTAATAGTGGGCACTTAAATGGCAAGGAACCATTCTGATCTCAACTGCCAAGTCATTCCAAAGGTAAGGCCCAATCTCCTCTGCACTTCAGACTGAAGTGCAGAATTAAAAGAAGGTACTGGTTGGAAGATCTTAGACTTCTCGAGGGGGTATAGTTCAGATATAGTTGGGTGCTTGACAGTGCAGAGATAACAAATACAAGAAAACAAATACAAAGATATTAAAATGTGTTCTAAATTTAAACAGGCAGTCAGTGAAATGCCTTTAGGAGTAGAGTGATTTGATTTCTCATTTTTAAAAAGAAACGTAGCATTCTGCGCAAATTGATGAGGTTAAATTTGAGTTTTGGAGAGGCCAGAGCAAAAAGAGTTGCAGTAATCAAGACATGATTGGATAAAAGCATGTATGGTGAACTCCAAAGTCTTGTCAGTGACAAAGTGTATAATTTTGCAAGTGTACAGAGCAATTGATTTGAACAGAATACCCTCTGAATATCTCATCCTGGTATTTTTATGGACCATACTTATACTATATACTGCATAAATAGTATAAGCAACATGCTTTTCCAAACATAGCTTACCTTTGAGTGACACCCAGTACTGCTTCCACTTCCTTTTTGCTGCTGGTTCCACCCTCTTATTCTTTTTGTGCACCAAAAAGTTCTTCACAGCCAGCATGCCAGCCTTTCGTACAGTGCCCTGCACTGCGGTGAGCAGAATGTCAGAGGGGTAAATGGAGCTCAGAGTTCCACTGCTTCTTTCATCGCTGGCAGCTGAACTGGCCTCCTCAAGGCATTCCCTTGTTTGTCGGGAGTTCATGTCCAGCTCCTGACGGAAGTTCTCATAAACGCCTTGATCTCCACCTTGCTGACGGTCTCCTCCACCTCCGCTGCTACTGCCACTGTCACTTCCCGCGAAGATGCTTTCACTAGCGGTGGAGTACACGGAGAAGGATGCAGACATGGCCTTACAACGGCGGGAGGAATGTTCAACTTCAGCAGCACCACCATCAATACCGCTGTCTCCATATTCACTGCCCTCACCAGCCGTAATATCCTTCACACAAAGAAAATGAGTTAATGAAGATTGAATGTGACAGAACTTTATATGGGACATTGTCCAAAACATATCTCTTCTTAGAATGTCAACCAAAACAATAATAACTGCTTGACCTTTCATAAAAACAATAATGGAAGTTAACTTCCATTGTACTCTAAAAGGTTCCTCTTTCTTTTCTCTTTTGACATAAACAAAGGAAGTGACTTATATTGTAGTTGTTTACCTGTGTGTAAAAAAGCAACAGAAAGAGGAAGGCATGCTAAAGAGAAGGTGAAGGTTCCCTGTGCTGACACTAAAGTTCCTCATAGGTTGATCATAGGAAGTATCATGTTTCAAAAACACTGGTCTCCACAGTAGCTGTCAGAGTTGTGAATATGACTGAGGGAAAATATTGTTTGAAGTTTCATCAAGACCTTTCAAAATCGGAAACACTTTGACTAGAAAAGACCAATTAAATCACATTATATATGCACAAACATGAAATTCAAAAGCCTATTAGAATTTAGTATTAAAGGTCCTGAAGTGCTTTTATCTTTTGAATTTTACTAGACCTAAAAGTAGATGGAGAGTTAAAAGTGTTTCCTCAGAGAATCCCATTAGGGATTCCTCTTTTTAACCAGTTCCGGGGGATCAGGCACTTTTAGCAACGAAGTTAAACAATGAATAGATGACACTATTTTAGAACCTTTAAAATGGACAAAGTGGACAAGCACATGATTCATAACTGTCATAAATCATTGATTGTCTATATTTTTTGAGGATGTAAAAAACCATGTGTTGGAAGAATAACTCACATGTGTTGTTTGTGCTCGTCGTCCCTGCATACGTGAGCAGATGGTAGTCTGGTGATTGGACAACCCTTCTG
The DNA here is from genome assembly GCF_052040795.2 of Danio rerio. Taxonomy (NCBI): domain Eukaryota; kingdom Metazoa; phylum Chordata; class Actinopteri; order Cypriniformes; family Danionidae; genus Danio; species Danio rerio. The sequence continues at coordinate 29,314,039 of NC_141030.1, forward strand.
ACAGGCAGTGAGAGCGACGACAGGGAAGAGTGTACGCTCCATATCCATTCCCTTCCTCCTCAGCAGGAGACAAGATCTCGCCATTCATTATACCTTCTGTCCTCTCTGTATTGTGTCCATTATAAAGATGGTGCGAGCCACGAAGAGGAGGTAGCCTCTGTGTGCAAAGTTCATCTAAAGAGTTGGCTCTCTCTCCTGAATGAGACTCCAGTGTCCTTGGGCTGGAGGTACGGCGGCGTCCTCCACAGTTTGCAAAGCCTTTGTCTTCATCCTCATTTGTCCCTATAATTTCCTCTGTGCTTGTCAGATGTTCTTGGCTAAGGTCTGACAACGAGAACTCCATGGAATCATCTCTCCACATGTCAGCAGATTTGGAGCGCTTCTTCTTGAAGCTGCCACCTTCCCGAGGACCATCTCTGGTCCTCTGCAGGTACGTGTCCTCACCTGTGAAAAGTCCATCATCATCACAACCATCTGGCACCACTGTGTCCATCTCCACTCCATCTTCTGAACCTGGCGTAATGGTGGGATCACCAATGTTATCATGGAAGGACATTGGCCGCAAGTTCATTGCCATTCGGTCCACCCAAATGGTTCCCCCATAGCTCTCCAAAGCATTTTTCTCGCTAAACGGTTCTAGGCCATTTTCACTTAGGGATTGTGGGATGGAAGGAGTGCTGCTAGACTTTGTGCTGGACTCAGAGTTGCGGTGTTCAACCTTGCTAGTCGAGGCATGGCGTGATCGTCGAGACTGTTTGTTAGATATGCGAAGTGATCGGGTCATGTGCTTTCGTGAGATGTGGCCATGTCCCTGACTGTAGTACGCAAGATCTCCATTTTGGCTCTCCACGTTTCCCATGGTTAACCGTCTGCAGAAAACACAACTTGAGGTAAATATGGGACATATCATTACCTATATAGATGAAGTTAAGTCTAACCAATCACTAGCTGTCTATGAATGCCTGTGTGACATTTCAGTGACTGATTTGTACTGTATGTGTTTAGGGCTTTCAAACCTGCTTGATCAGCAAATGCCACATTCTCTTCATATTCTATCTAAAGACCATAAATCAGTCACCATAGCATACCTGCAAGTCCATGTCTTATGTAAGGGGGTAGAGTGCAAAAAGAGAAAGCAACAGAATAAAAGAAGAAGTACCTACAAAAGAGAAATTGAATCCTTGCTAAAAGTAAGAACTGAATAGCATGTGATCAGAGCACACAACACCAAAAATATCTCTGATGCATACAAGGACACAAAACGAGAGTGTGAGTAAAGGAGTGGGATGAGAAACCTCTCAACCCCCTGTGGTGGGAAGATCAGTGGATTTTACAATGACCTCCATTAGAGAGTTCACCGTATCTCAGCAATAACCTCCTGAAATGAATGTTTCAATTAGAGTAAAATTCTAATAAATTAGTCCTTAGAATGAAACAGGAATTAATTACAGAAATCCACTGTGTATCATTTATGGAATAATTCTCATAAAATGAATTTGGCATGTGGAAAATATTTGCAGAGGAATAGCCATGAGAGAGATTTGCTCAGTTCATTTTAGGCCATCATAGACACATTCTCAGCATGAAGTATGTCCCAAAAGTAAAGGTAATCATGCCTGCTCATAATTGGTTATGATACATAGTTTGCACAAGCAATTACAGCCAATCCAATAATATTTCCATCCAATTCTCATTGTGAAAAAATATTCAAGATGAAGTGCTAGGCAAGAGAAATTCTAAAATTCATGTCATGTCATACTGTGCAAGATTTTTGTGCAACATAGGCTCATTCTGAAATCGTATCCCTATATACGTTTCTGGAGATCGCAAATTATGTAGCCAGAAGTATGTATGGCTGCATTTCGTTTTTAAAATGAACGCTACCAGCTGACCACTAACCTCCGTATGAACGGATTTCCCACTGTTACCAGTTTGCCCAGTTAGCTCACCATGTACTATGGTGGACTTGAGACACAGAAAGGAGTTTACCACATTGACAGGTTAAAGTCCAGTAAAGAACAGTTCTAGAAAGTGGGTAAAACAAAAACAGAAGCCAAAAAATTAAAAATTAAGTAAATAACAGGGTGAGAATGTGGTAAAATCTGTTTAGGGAATCTGTTGGTTGGGTTTAGGGTAATGGCTGGGCAGGTCAATCAGTGCTTTTGAATATACTATTGGTTGGGTTTAGGGAAGGAGGAGGGTGGGTCAGTCAATCAGTCAGTTAGTCAGTCAGTCATTCAATCAGTCGACAGCGGCCTCTGGTGGATTTACGTGAGAACATCAGGCACGAATGGCACTCGCAAGAAAAATTTGAGATATCAAAAAGCATGCACAGCAGCCTCTAGTGGATTCATGAAAACAATACTGCAAAAAAAAAGCTCCTGGGACGTAGAGCTACACAATTAATCGAAAAAACATTGCGATCTCGATTCGACACCGTAGACGATCTTAAACCAGCATTACTACGATTCTTTCAATCATATTTCCAAGTTCAGGAGAGAAGAAAAGGTGGCTGCACGAGTCTTTTCATTGTTTCACACACATTTGCTCAGTGACATGGACACCTCCAAATGATGTTGAATGAGTCACATACTGTATTCATAAGGTATAATTCACCTGAAAATAATTTTTGTCTTCATATAATGATGTTTTCGCGGCCGGGAAATCACACGTGACGTGAGCTGCTGACCGTGAGATGTAATCACAGAGAGGGAGGGAGTGTGCGCCTACTTTAGTGAACAGAACCTGCATATGCTGTAACAGGTATTACAGTTGTAAATAATATTCAGTTTGTGGCACAGATTGATCGTTTGGGAGCTGCGCGTGAAGTATGAACAAGCACTTAGCAGTCAAAATAAAAGCGAAAGCGTGCACTTCATTTAAATTATCATATTGCATTTAAGAGTTATGATTACGACAAGCATTTGATATGTGTTTTCTTTAATAGTATACAGAGTGGTGCATGAAAATATATGTTTACAGTGTCAGTATACCTACTCGAGCCTATATATTGTTGAATATAATCTAATAATGACAAATGTCTGATTTTACCAGTGAATAAAATTGTCCAATAATGTTGTCAATGACAGATTGCAATCTCAAACATAATAATTCAACATCAGAATTATTATAAGTAGAATAGAATTATTTATAGAAACCAGTAGACTTAAACATAATATTAATATTGATGTTTTGCCATAAATTTGTCTTTATCATACCTTTATTTTACATCTACAGAATCGTGAGATAATCGTGATCTTTATTTTAAGCAAAATAAATCGCGATTCTCATTTTAGCCAGAATCGTGCAGCTCTACTGGGATGTATTGGGTGCACTTCAGAAATGTATATAGACATACATTTTCAGAATGAGCCTGGGTTGTTTGTGTGTCTTAAGCTCAGCAACCTTCTAAATGGCTGAACTTCTGATATTGTGCTACAAGGTTTTAAGCTGCCTCAAAACCACATCTCTATTGTGTTTGCACATCATGACATCATGTCTATATGATCAGCAGCAGTACCTGAGGCCGAAGCAGTGGATTAGATGCACTTCCAGACGGCCATGTTCCTAATTGTTGACCTCATGGTCATGATCAGCCCTGCAGCAGTTTTCCCTGAAAAAAAAGAAGCACAACACATTTTAAACAAAAGAACAGGGAAAGATTAAGTCTATACACAAGAATAGTTTAGATAGCTACAGACAAATGAGACATGCAGGAGGTTTGGGGTTTCTAAGTAGGCAATGGGTGGATTTCAAGTCACATATAAGAACATGACAGCACACCTGTTCCAAGGTGCGGTCACAGAAATGCATAACATTTATATAACAATGCTTCACACACCCTCCCCTGCTGAATGAAAAGAAGAATTTGTTGAGATTCGTCTCAGTTCCATAAGAAGCCGACAATACAGCAATTATGGCAGAAGATCAAGGCTTCCCAGCAGTAGTCTTAAAGCTGAACCCAGTTATATATTCTTCAATGCCATTCTGACCTAATTTCTTCTAATCCAGAGAGAAGAGTAGAGAGAAAGTCTCATCTCCATATTTCAGCAGGTACAATTATAAGATTCTGTTCAGACTATGCGCTCTTAGTGCATTTTATGGATTAGCCTCAGAATGAAACGGTCACTGCTCCAGAAACCAGGAGTTACAAATATTATGAAAAAGAAGAGAGAGAATATACTCATAGTGGTTAAAACACATCGGATCAATTTAAACCTATATAGCAGAATAAAACCAAGACATACATAGAAATTAGAATATCACTAAAATAACTTTTATTTGGTTCTATTGATATTAAAACTTTTCTTATGGGTATTGTAACTGGTCATTGTAATGTTGTTCTTGTTCGCTTATGTGCTCTTTCTCACTGCCAGAGGGTTAATAATTCAAACAGTGTGTGTAACAGAAGGGGTCAACATGCTGTGAGGGTCAACAAGACCTTAAGTCTAATAAAATGAGCAATGGAGACCCATTTGATGATCTCTATCCTCAAGACAACAACCGTGTTTGTTTGTATATGAGCACAGTGACTGAAAAATCCTGCACTGCAGTAAGTCTACTCAACCTTGCCGTGGAGTTACATAAACTAGGGTTGACCCCATTTTTTGCTGTACTTTACTTGTTTTCACAGCTCTCTACATTTTAGCTCTTCCTTTCTGTTCTTGTCCCCTTCTCAACACTATTAGATTCATGTTCCACGTGATATTTAAGCTTTTATATCAGCAATTCAAAAGTAAGGTTTACTGGGGGTTGGAAAAGAGATCCTAACTCTACTGGGAAAAAACATCTTTAGTATTAAAGCTTATTCCGTTGCAGATTAGCCATTTTCACAGTAGCTACTTGAGTTCCTATGTCATAATATTCTCAGTCTCAGTCATGAAAATAATCATATTCCAAATCTGACAACAGTCGATGGCTTTTTAATGCATGGAAGTTAGCTAGCTTTATTGTTACAAGCAGCAGTTTGATACAAATTTACCAACTATACCCATTGTCCATACTCAATTGGAATTAAATCTGCCATTATTTGTTTTGTTTGCCAGGAACCTGCACTTTTCTTTAGACTTAACATATAATACTGTACATATATCATTGGATATCACCATTTTCAAAAAAAAAATAAGTTTTCATGATTTAAATGGAAGCAATAATATATACTTTTCTAACAACAAATTTCACTTTTCACAACATTTGCATTTTCAAGCCCTAAAATGCTTGGCTTTTAACCCATTTGTGCCCAATTAATTTAAAAATGGTTTCATGCATGTAGTCTTGTTAATAGTGTCCTATATGAACATGTTTTGCATTTATTTTCTTCAGGTTATTTATTTATTTATTTATTTTTGGCCTGAAAATTGTGTTTGAATATGCAGCAACTATAGTTGCCGGTGGACAAATACATTTATAATGGACAATATATGTATAAATTTGAATAGGAGGAGAACATTTAGCATTCTAACTCAAAACAACTGCTTTCAACAGATCAATTAAAGTCATTTCCGTGAATAGAGTTTTTATTAGAGTTTCTAAGGCCATGTCCACACGTGTAGTTATTTTTGTAAACAAAAACTTTTTTTCTCAATTTTCTAAAAAACAAAGACCCTATTGCTTTGAAAATTATCAACCCGACAAAAGTTTAATAAAAAAAAATGTTTCAGTGACCTGATACTGCATTTTTTGTAGAAAAAGCTACAATTTCAGCCTGATCTCACGAGGAAACTAAGCATTTTATATTTTGTCAGTTGAGTGGCTAATTCGTATGAATTCGTTTGAGTTCAGTCGTACAAAAATGTAAGATTTTAAAAAGAAGGCATGGTACCCAATCCCACCCCTAACCCCAACCGTCATTGGGTGATGAGCAAATCGTACAAAATTGTACGAATTAGATTGTAGGAATTCATATGAATTAGCCACTAAATCAAAAAGTTACGAATTGCCGTGAAATTGTGTTGGCAATTTAGACAAATTATGACTGAATTCAGTCGTAGTTTTCAGCGGGATTTAATTATTCTCTGTTCAATCAGCACTTTAACTCTGCTCCAGTGTTATTTTAAGTGTTATTTCCCAGTGGTAGAAGTTAATTTTACTCTGAGGATTTTGCTGTATCAAAAAAAAAAAAAAAACATTAAACAAAACCAACAACCTTGATTTATTAACTTATTAACACATTATTCCCTAATTCAAAACTATAGTTGCTACTTGAAGTATACAAAAAAACTATAGATCTTTTGAAGGATTTGTTCTGTTTGGATGAATCTAGAGACCTTCATGATTATGTTGATATACATTTGTGAAGGAAATAAAAATTTTGTAACATAAAAATTGACTTTATTTGGAAGGGTTTGTATCCATTTTTAATCCTGAAATTAGGGGAAGCTGAAAGCTTTACGTAAAGGAAATTAAATATATTCATTTTTTTCTTTCTTTAAATCTTCTATTTGGTTGTTTGCTTGCATTTCATTGAGAATTTGACCATGGATAACATGTAGAAAATTACTTAGAAAAGGAAAATGGCTACTATGAACTTTGACAACTACAGTTACTTGTGGGCTTAAATGGGTTAATTGAAAATGTCTGTTTAGTGATATAACTTCTATTTAAAATCTTTGGTCTCGAAGTCTGGAAACAACTCATGAATACAATATTTCCAACAAGAACACATCACTAGCTAAATCTGTCATAGATAGCAATCTTTCAGGAAGAAATAAACCATATTTAAATGCCTGAAAAATGTTGCCCAATACGTTCGCCAACTTGTCTTAAACAGAATTTCTACAGTCTGCTCTCTCTATTAATGTGGTACACAAGCATATGTGCATTAATCAAACACAGATCTATTACCATCTGATCTGATTCTATTAAATATCAAATCTTCAGCTTGGAAAACATACTCCAGATGGAATATCTCAGCGGGGATCTACAGTTAAAATGTCACTGCAGTCATAACCAAAAGGTTAGCGAAAATCGATGAGAGAAACTGTGATCCCGATGAGCAGAGTGGCAAACATGAGTCAGCGGATGAACCCAATGACCTGCTGCCCACTCTTTTCGCTCACTCCCTCCCTTCATCCTATTCCTCACCTCCATGCTACTGAGATCCAGCAATAATAATGTGTGAGAAATCTCAGCATGATGACAGTAGACCCCATACTACCGTAAACAAAACGCGATGGCCACAGTGTGTTGAGATGCTCGTATGTAGCTTTTGTTGTTTGTGAACGCAGTAGATGTTTTGTGATCTGGAAGCCGGACATCTCCTGCAGGGCAGAGGCAGGTGGAGTGGATGGAGGAAGGGAGTGTTATGGTGGAACAGCCTGCTGGGCCTTGTAGAGTCTCACTGTGAAACTTTAATCACAGGCACTTAGAGGACACCACCTCCTCCTCCACTGTGAAAAATGTGCAAGCCGGAGCTCCGTTATTAAACCTCACACACTGATCTCACAGTGGTGTATATACTGATATGAACACTGCTCCAAAAGACCATACAGAACATTCATCCATCCATCTATCTATCTTTTTGTATTTAATTTTGTATTTCTTTCTTTCTTTCTTCGTATTCTGTCTTCCTTTCTTCCTTTTTATATTCTTCTTTCTTTTTTTGTATTCTTTCTTTCTTTCTTTTTATATTCTTCTTCCTTTCTTGTATTTTTTCTTTTTATATTTTTCTTCCTTTCTTGTATTCTTTCTTTCTTTCTTTTTATATTCTTCTTCCTTTTTTGTATTCTTTCTTTCTTTTTCATATTCTTTCATTGTTTCATAATATTTCTTCACTTTCTTTCTTCCTTTCTTTGTTTTTCATATTATTCTTACTTTCTTGTATTTTTTCTTTCTTTTTCATATTTTTTATTCGTATTATGTCTTTCTTTCTTCTTCATATTCATTCTTTATGTTTTTCATATTTTTTCTTCCTTTCTTTTATTTTTTATTGTCTTTCTTCTCTGTTTCTTTTTTCTCTCTTTCTTCCTTTTTCATATTCTTTCTTCTTTTCTTTTTCATATTCTTTCTTCTTTTCTTTTTCATATTCTTTCTTTCTTCTGTTTCTTTTCCCCCACTCTTTCTTTCTTCCTTTCTTTTTCTTCTTTTATCTATCTATCTATCTATCTATCTATCTATCTATCTATCTATCTATCTATCTATCTATCTATCTATCTATCTATCTATCTATCTATCTATCTATCCATCTATCCATCTATCTATCTATCTATCTATCTATCTATCTATCTATCTATATATCTATCCATCTATCTATCTATCTATCTATCTATCTATCTATCTATCTATCTATCTGTTTTTTATCAACTGTTTCTTTTTCTTTTTTTCTTTCTTCCTTCTATTTTTTCATATTGTTTCTTTATTTCCTTGTTTTTTCTCTCTTATTTTATATTCTTTCTTACTTCTATTTATATTTCTCTCATTCTTTCTTTTTCAAATTCTTTCTTCCCTTCTTTTTCATATTTTTACTTCCTTTCATTCTTCCTTTGTTTTTCATATTCTATCTTTCTTCTATAATTTTCTTTTTCACATTCTTTATTTCTATTATTTTTCTTCTTTCTCACTTTTTCTTTTTCATTCTTTCATTATTTCTTTCTTTCTTTCTTTCTTTCTTTCTTTCTTTCTTTCTTTCTTTCTTTCTTTCTTTCTTTCTTTCTTTCTTTCTTTCTTTCTTTCTTTCTTTCTCATTTTCTATTTTTTCCCCATCAGATTAAACTTGTCATTCATTTATGATCATTTTCAGTCTGTCTTTATCATCATATTGCGTCTTTCCTCTTTTCACATGTCACATTTCGTCTTTCTGTCATCCTCCTCCTTTCACTCCCGTCCCCCTCTCTGATGAATGTTTTTCTCCCCCCGTCCCATCTGCAGCGTAAAGCTAATGTTTGGCCGTGCGGAGGCTGTGCATTGTAATGAAATAATGAAACGGACTGACTCTACCGAACGTCCCTCTCCCACCCTCAGAATCCCTTTTGTTCGAGAAGAAAGAGCTACTACAGAATAGATCACCAGCACGAGTCAAATGTAAAAAAAAAAAAAAAAGAAATAATCACAGCTTTGGTTTCTTTTACTTCCTCCAGTTAGTACACACAACAGGTGACATGAAACACTCTCAATCCTTCCTTTATTAAAAAAAAAAAAAAAAAAAAAAAAAAAAAAATATATATATATATATATATATATATATATATATATATATATATATATATATATATATATATATATATATATATATATATATGGCGACTAGAGGTATAGTTCTGCAATCTACAGTAACTTTACCTTCTCCATCTCTCTCAAAACTGAGCGAGCAGATGGTAGGAAGGCAAAAGTGGGTGTGAAATGAATAATTCTAAAGCGACGAGTCACAAATATATCATTACTGAAGTATAATCATCCCAAATGTCTCCATTTATCACATTATAAATTATTAAAACACAGACAGGCCCACTTGAGAAGAACTCCTGCACCCTAGAATAAACTCTGATAACTCAGCAAACTTAATTCAGTCTGATAATATAAAAGAAATATATTTAAAAAAGCACTTGGAGCCTCATATTATGATGGAGGAGAAGATATGAAAGAATATTCAGTAAACAAAGAAAAGCAGTGAGTGATGACTGCTAAAAGTGAGGGGGAAGCAAACACAAATGCATTATTCTCCTTCCCTAAACCTGCTCCCATCAGTCCAATCCTTAGTCTTTTTTTTTTTTTTTTTTTTTTTTTTTTTGCTTCTGTTGCTTGTCTTTAAGGCCTGGGGCAAAGAGCAAGGTTTAAAATCTCCCCAAAGCCCAGCACTGCTGCGCCGACTTGAGGAAGACCACAGGGCTTTTTTAAATGCACAGACAGACAGACAGACAGACAGACAGCAGGAGAGACTGGATTCGAAATGCTCCATTGTTTCTTCAGATGGAATCTATAATTTTGCATGTGCAAAATCTACTCTTGTTAGTATAATGGAGAGCGCAGACAAAGACACAAGAATAATGACTGCCCACACTGACTGCTGACTGAGTACCACACAGATACAGCTTGGAAAAGACATTATCAAACATTTACACTATGTTCAGTATCATTTTAATATAACCACAAAAGGGACAGATTTTTTTTTTAAATAAGTTATTTTAATTTGCTTTAACATGTTATTTAATCATCATTTTCCAAATCTGAGTGTGATCAAATCTAAAAGTGGCAACTGTGTTTTTGCTCACGGTGTATATGACGAGCACTCAGGCATTTTTAATACTTGTTTTAATGCACATGGTTTTTGCTGGCTTTACAAAGTCAAAATTTAGACTTTTTAAGACCTTTATTATTTACATTTTAGCCTTTTTTATTATATTTGAAATTATAATATATGAAGTTACTTCTCAGCCACAAGTTTGAAATAAATTGTCAAAAGTTGAATGCATTCACGCATCACATACATATCTTAAAATAAACTATAATAAACTAAATGTACGCACAAGAGTCTGTTCAGATTGGTGTCCTCGCCATATGTGGATTATATAAACTAAATAAATTCACAGAGAACTTTTAAACAAACATTGTAAGGACGATAATTAAACCATATTGGTAAATGGGGTTATAAATAGAGTTTTGTTAAAAGTTCTATTGAGATGGATTGTTGGGGATTGGATACAGTATGTGTTGGCCTGATTGGGTGCCTTTTATGGACAAAGAAAAATAAAGACCTGTTTACAATTATTTAAGATATAATTATTTAATTATTTAAGACCCACAAGACAAAATTTCATTTAATTTAAGATTTTTTAATATCTAGAATTTGAAGTTTCAGACATTTTAAGACTTTTTAAGACCCCGCGGACACCCTAATGTATTTTTTTAATTAAGCTATAAAGGCACCTTGGCTATTTCTCGCATGTCCTGGATTAACAAATATGACACTAAAACAGCCAGAAGGTGGTGACAACACCCTGTCATAACGAGTGATTTACTGAGTAATTCATTTAAATGATTCGATTAAAACAGCGGATTCATTTTGAAAATAAGCAAGTCAACGTCCTTACAAGGGACTAGCTAATAAACATTTAATTAAATTATTTGTGCAGAAACAGATTCATTGTTAAACGAAACACCACAGATTTGGCATTCTGAAAAAAATATATACACAAAGAATATTTCATAATATTAATGTACTTTAAAGTCTGTTTGAAATTAGTTTCAGTTGAAAGTACATCATCATACTGAAAAAAACGCCTCAGCAACTTTGGTTCACACAAACTTTATGAATGCTAAGTTATTTTGACCCAAATTTAAGTCAACAAGCATTCAGTTGGTGCATGTTATATCCAATTTTTAGTTTAAACAAACTAGCTATTTTACATTTTTTCCTGCATATTCTTACAGACCAACATATCCTTCTTCGCCCAGCTGAAACATATCGCTATACCAACACCATGCAAATAACAGACAATGATGACATCATTATGGAACTAGGAATCTGAATTCCACAGAACTTTGAACATGTTAAAGCAGAATTTTGTGGACAGTTTCTGTGTAAACATGCCATGTAATCGTGAGTAGAAACAACAGAATAACAGTATAGAATAGTTCTGTTTATGTCTGCATTCTCATAGTCTCATCAGACTAACTGCAAAAAACAACAACTTGTTTGTTCCTCTCACAACGGCCACCAAATATTTTACACTTTTAACACAGTCCCCACCCAGATACACACACATACAAACACACACACACACATAAAAAACAGAAGTTCTCGGGTATCAGATAATAATGGCTTCCTCAAATCTTTTGTTCGATTGTTGATCTATAGGTTTGACTTCTTTTATTTTCTCCATTTTGCTCTTCAACCAGCTTATTTGAACAAGGGGGAACATTCTCTTTCTTTCTTTTTCTTCCCCTTTGCTCTGTTTTCTGTTCATAACAAGTATAATTCTGCTTAGTCGACACACCTAAGAACTATTTTACTCCAAAAGTGCTGAACTGAACTTGAGATGAAAACACAGCAGGTCATTTTCCAAACAGTGCTGATGGTAAAAAAAAAAAAAAAAAAAATCCCATCGAGTGTGTCCATAAATCTACTCGCACTGTAATAGTGTTGACCTTTCTGTTTGTGGCTAGAAAACCAATTTAAGATCCTTCAAATCCACTTGTTAAGTTAGGTGACGTACAGAATATTGTTTTTGGGTCCAAGTCATTTGAATTGAGAAAACTCAATCTCCGTAGATATTAATGATCACTCGCTAACCACTGTTTAGTCATATCACACATTAAAATGACTCTTTAGTGTTGACTATAGAGTCTCTAAACTTGCTGCATCCCAGACCCCAATATTTTAAATTATTAATAATCCATTTGAGGGATGAAATCAACAACAGTTCTAATCTATTTCATGCATTACATTTTTAATTTCCAAAGCTTTTAAGATCTAAAAATATCCACATATTGATATATGATGTTATGACAGCTGTTTTAATGTTAAGATGCCATTAAATTGCATCTTGTTACAGTTACAAAATAGTTTGACAACAAACAGGAAATGTTCATGGGTCAATAACATCACCACATAGAAATTGTCTATATTATACAGCATTAATCCCTGTCTGAAAATCAGATATTGGGCATGGATATCAAAATCAAAACAGTGATTAATAGCATATAGCAGAATTACAGCATATAGAATACAGTAGCCTAGATTAATACCAATTGGTGCGTATTTTAGCATTTGATATGATTCCATTTGATTTTTTTATTTCAAACAGCATATCATACAAAACGCTCGGGACAGTAGACAGGATCGTTACTGGCTCGATCAGGCCAGTGCTGTCTTGTCACTTAAGTTTAATGTGGCTTCAACTGTTTGTCAATTGCATGTAAATACAGTCTTATGGTGCTTTTACACCTAGACATTTGTTTTGGAACCTGTCTCGTTTGCCCAGTTAGCACGGTTCTATTGGCACATGTGAATACCGCAATTGCGCTCGGATGCACGCCAAATCAGTCGGTTCAAGATCACCTGAATGAAATGAAGTATGGTGGGATCAATTATAGTGAGAAATCAATATGATCTAATAAACTAGCGAACCAGGCTATATCACAGTGTATTATGGTTGTGTAATAGCCATATATTTATGGCTATATGAAGAGAGACTTATGAGTATGAGTCATTCCTACCAGTAAATGTGCATTTCATGTCGAAAATGAAAGCAAGCTGAAATATTAACGAGGTGCTGTTAATCCATAAGGAAAATTGGACGAAATTACCATCTAATCATTTATCCCTATTTTAATCTTCTAATAATGATCTGCTTCATGATCAGACTGCAGTCTCAGTTCATCTGTTATTTCTCTCTATAATTTAAACCTATAATGCATATTTTTAGCCAACGTTTTTTTTTTTTTTTTTTTAAATAGACTGACTAATTTAATAGATAGATTTTTTACAAAGCTTGACAACTGAAATAAGGTGATTTTATCTCTGTATTGTATTTGGTGACAATGTCTGTGGGTGTCAAAATTAATGTGCACACTTTCGCTTATTTCGCTTAGCGTTGAACGCTTCTTATCATGTACACATAAAATAGCCAACTAATTTAGCCAGGTTGAAATGAAGTGGGATGAAGCACAATATTAATTTTCCCCACCCCATTGCTGCATCATGTATCACTTCAACTTATTTCTTCTTTTACTTATTACTTCTTTTTACATGAAACTTATTTCATCTTATTTTCATTTGTGTTTGGACCCAGAAACTTGTGATGCCAGACTTGACAAGCAGACAGTCTATTTCTCATTGACTGCTGTGTCTCTTTAACCAACACATTAAACTCAATAGAGCCCACCCTGCCCATGGGCCACTTTTCCCATTTTAAGCATTCCGCCACAGATTTCCAACAGGTAATGACCAACTTCAGATGAGAAGGACTTGAAAGCTGTGACAAATCAGCTTTGGGAATGAATGAGAAGAAGAGGGAGTGACGGAAAACATGAGAGAGGTTAAAGAGTCATCATCAGTTCATAAGAAGCTTATCACCACAGGTACTGAAGTGTTCAGTTGCTTTCATTATTTCTGTCACAGATCACTCCATGGAAATGTTAGAAACACCAGGATGGAAAGATTAACATCTCCTTTTTGCGAGAAAGGAGAGAGAAAAAACAAGCATCCAGAAATATTCTCATCAAAACAAATGTTATGTTATTTGTATTTATTTATTTTATTTTCATGCTAAAGTGCTGAGATGTTTCTTAAAAGAGCTATCTTATATTTAACAGTCCAAAACCGACAGCTCAAAATACAAAGCCTCAGTTCTCAAAGACAAGATGAAGTCCCATCAAATCCCCTTGAGCATGAAGCACGGGTGACCGTTACTGAAGCTCTTCAAAGGGCCGGAGACATTAACTGTCCATTAATCCAAATGAAGCGACAGGACTCGTCCCTCATGTCTTCAGGCTCCTGAGCGTGTCTGTGCTGGACAGAGCTCAATGAGCCGTAATGAGTGACTGACTGACGCTTTAAACGCAAGACACTGCAGGTGAAGAGGGTGAAAATATAACTTATAGTCACCATACAGCCACATTTGATCGGTTGCATTCAGCATTACATTTTTTTTTTTTTTTTACAAATTTTTTTTTTTAAATGATTTGCTTAAAAATGCAAAAAAGAATTTTTTTAATGAAATATCCACTAGCCTGAACACTTCTATCATAAAAATCTAAACATTGCATGAATCAGGTTCAATATTTTTCCTTCATTTATTTATTTATTTATTTTGCTTTATTAGATATAAAGAGATCTTTCTTTGGATTAAACTGCCTGAAAAAATTTTTTGGTTGCAAACAATCAGGCAAATTATGTATAAACCACTGTAAAAGCCCTCAGAAGACCAAAAGAGTGAAGTTTGGTCTATGTAAGTCCTGCTAAAGTGACAATTTATGGTTTATTGAGGGAGAAAAAAACACATTTTTAGAATACAACATAATTTTTATTATAATTTACAGACACTATTTTAATAAGGGTAATAAAAGAAACACTGTGCAGTGTATTTAGGATGTTTCTTTCCATTAGACTAAAAATAATGAAAAGCCAAAAAGCCAAAAATCTCATAAGTGTAAAGCGTGTTATTAATATTTATACAATCATTCTTTCTGGTTCTTGAATCTGATTGGCTGATGTTCATGCGATATTCTGCCAGTAACAGCACTGGTACAGCCTCTTAACCCTTCACCCTTCTGTATTACTCCGCCCACATACAGCAACAAGCAGAGGACACTCTACAGTTTGACAAAAATTGCTGCTGTTGGGCAACATAATGTACTAAGTTAAGAATGTAGTTGTTTAGATTGCAACTAGGCAGTTTATTTATAAGGATAGTGCCTATTTTAAAATATTTTAATTTCTAAGACAGTGTATCGGCAGCAATTAGCCTGTCTTTGAGCAAAGACGGCTGGCGATGTTCATCCACAAGATGGCAACAGAGCCCGAATAATAAGCCCTAAAAAAAACAGCATAGTTTCAAACTACAGCTGATCGAATCATTATTAAACAGGTAAGTGACTTTCTGAGTCGATCTCTCTCTCTCTCTTTTATGTTGTAGAGCTGTATTTATACCATAGTAATATTGTGATCTCCCAATTGCAACAGAGAAATACTGGAAAATCTCTGTAAACTGATGGCGTTTCATGCTGTTCAGCTTTATAATCTTAAAATGTGAGCTAAATCAGCCGTTTTGTCATCACTTTAGACATTACACTAGACAATCATTCAAATACTAGCTCTAAAGGTACGTTGGTGAAGTAGCAATGGTTTCTGCTGTTCTGACGTCAGCAGCAGATGTGAATGAATGACGGAAGAATGTACTTTCTCTTAAAAAAGGATTCTGAGACTCTCGTGTTTGATTTTCGTTTTTGTTTTTTTGCTATGCCATCAAACTGTTGTAAAAAAGCAATATCACTCTTGTAGCAGTGCGATATGGCTGTATATCGTCACTGGTGAGACACTAACGCACACCTCCCACCAGTACTGATATACAGCCACATCCCACTGCTACTTGTGTGATATTGCTCATGTATACACTTTAAAAACACTGTAAATTCTTGCTGACTTAAATATTTAGTTGAATCAAATTAACTTGTATAGACATCTCAACTTATAACAATCAAACAAGCTAACAATATTAAGTTAAACTTTGTATAATTTAAAAGATTAAGTTGAAACCTGATAAACCTATTAAAATAAATCAACAAAAAAATATATGTTGCCTTGACTTTTTGCAATTTTGCATTTTTTACAGTGTATATATTTTTGTATATAGTCTTGTTTTAGGCCCCCATCAATCCAAAACAGCCTATCTTGCTTTCTCATGTGAAGTGCTTTCACACTGAACATCCAGCAGGGAGTATTGTGCTAGTGCTAAAAAATACTATACTGTAACTAACTCAGTTTGTTCATGTGTTCTGGACTTCACAGGTAGTCATTTTGGCACCGGTTATAGTGGACGATGGTGTGACTTCCTGTGTGACCACCGGACGGGTTTCCTCTCTTTTTGTTCAGAAACACACCGTGACCTGGAATGTCATGTTATCTTAGTCTTTCAGACTTGTTGGTGATGGGGTGATGACAAACAGACACAGAGGAAAGATTGATAATTCACCAGGGTGACATACTATGATGATCGGGTTTGATAAACTAAGAATGATGGATAATTTCATTCTACAGCTGCTTCACCAATTAGTGCTGAAACAAACATAAAAAGTGCAAAGGTAGACTAAAATAAAAATATTAATATAATGTAGGCTCTCCGCAACAAAATAAATTAACTATTAAAATAAAATTAAATAAAAATTGCCCAATAATAAAATTCAATACTGGTAACTTGTAAATATCAGTAGTTTTGTTATGAAAATAAAATAAAATAAAATAAAATAAAATAAAATAAAATAAAATAAAATAAAATAAAATAAAATAAAATAAAGGTTGCCCAATAATAAAATTAGATACTGGTAACTGGTAAATATTAGTAGTTTTGTTATGAAAATATGTCAAATAAAATAAAATAAAATAAAATAAAATAAAATAAAATAAAATAAAATAAAATAAAATAAAAAAAAGGGTTGCCCAAAAATAAAATTAGATACTGTTAACTGGTAAATATCAGTAGCTTTGTTATGAAAAGATGTCAAATTAAATAAAATATAAAATATAATAAAAAATGAAAATAGAATAAAATAACGAAGGTATCTGGAACGGGTTTATGTATCATTTGAACAAAGTACAAAGTCCCCATCTCATCCAACACCATGCACACTGTAATCTACAAATGTAAACCTTGGGTCGACATCAAATAATAGTAGATTTTTTCTGAAAATCCTTGCGGGCACCTTTCTAATCTCTGTCTTTCAGAAGCCTGCAGACCTGAGGATGAAGTTGGATCAGGATATTCCTGCTGAGATCCTAACAGGCCTCAAATGAGCCGCTCTGTGGAGTTCAGTGGTCATACTGTACGCTCCTCAAGCACTTCACATCTCCAGCATAGAGCTCAGTCTATCTCTTTCAGCCAATTTAAACCTATCAGAGGGGGAGAGAGAGTCTGCTCGGCCATAATGGCAAAGGGTAAAACTAACTGTACTCTCAGGTGACCAAATTGCTTTCATGAATTTACCTATCTGATTCTATAAGCTATGATTTGGTTAATAGTGGCATACAAAACACCTCTAAAAATGTGCTATTTTAAATGTGCTCTATTCTGTTTTTTAATTCTATTGTTATAAGTAATGTTACAAACAGGTAATGTTAAGACTACTGCTTTGTTAAACTCATGCAAAGCTTTTAAGCAAATGTGTTGCCATTTATGGAAGTCATTCTATTCCAGTATCTTATTTTAAATGCAAATTAATTTATCTCGTGCTCAATTTTTGTGTTCATTATCATGCAAAATTGCTGAGCGAATCATGAAAAACAATTTTATTTTGTTCTTCTTATACTTCTAAAAATCTTTATTTATTGCTGCCATTTTTGTATTGCTTTCTATTCTATTGTACTCTATTCTAATTTGTTGTATTATATTTTATTTATCTTCACATCTTACATATTGAAGCCCATCATTCAGTCTATTTATTTACTTATGTAAATGTATTTAAATATATCTTCATTCAGTTTTTTTATTAATAATCTGTAATATTATTGAATCATATGCAAATGTTCCCATTATTTATGTACAGTACAGTTTATAAAGTAATATTTTCTGTCTTTTAGTAAATGTCTAAGCTATTTTTACAATTTTCATTTTTAAATTCGAAGCAACTTAAATCCAAGTCAATCTCAGTGATCAATAAAACTGTCAATAAAATATTGAGGCATAATTATTTAGTACAATTGCAATTATCTACTGCAATATAATATGCTGTACTAAACAGAAACACATTAGCATATAACAGCAAAAACAAAAAATCCAATAAAACCAGCTGTTATACATTTAAAGTACTATAGTAATAATGTATAGTAAAGGGAAACATGTAGGAATAAGCATTATTTTGTGTGTGTGTGTGTGTGTGTGTGTGTGTGTGTGTGTGTGTGTGTGTGTGTGTGTGTATATATACACAAAACTCTTCATTAATGAATTACACTACACAATGTAGTATCATTAATAACTATCATGAACTAATAGTAATAGTAAAGCACAGCCATTTGAAACTTTTTGGCTGGAGACTTCCGGTCTCTTTCACTTTTATTCATTCATAATGTGTTTTAGACGTTAAAAACAGCTCGTTTTACTGCTTCATGTTGCAAAATGATATTTTCTTATTATATTATATTTTTTCTGTATAGTCATGTAAACACTTGTTTGTAAAGCACGTTTGACCGTTTTCGGCTGTTTATTATTCCTAGTCATTTCTCCCATAGACAACTGAATCGGAAGTTCTAAAACAATCGCAAAAATAAGCGCACTTTTGCATTGAAGAATAAGGTCAACACTTTAGCCTTTTCTACAGTAAACTATATATATATATATATATATATATATATATATATATATATATATATATATATATATATATATATATATATACATATACATGAAGAAGAAATTGCCATTCTCACCATCATATGGATTTACTTTTATCGGCTAGACACCGGCCTCACAGTGAATGTCGGTGCCGTCACTTAGTGATCTGTGATCTTAAACATGTGTGTAGACACTACTGCACTACCTGACTAAAAAAAATAGCTTTGCTATAGAAATGATATTTGATTTATAAAGTAGCGACACTACCGCCACGCTACTGAGAAATGTAGTTAAGCTAGCAGCGACGCTACTGCCCAACTCTAAATATTATATAAATATTATGTAAATATTATATGAAAAACTTCAGAGAATGAAGCTTTGTTTATCAAACAAGAGGTTCTAATTGGATTTGCACTGAAAATCTTAAAACAAATTTTATCATTATTTTTATTATGATTATTTATTCAACATAAAACTGCTGTCTTTTCTGTTTTATTTTTTTGTTTTCTGGAAATAACCAAAAAACATTGCTTTTCCTCATTGTTCTTTAAGTACCAACTACAAGCAGAGAGCAAAACTGCATTTTAATTCAGCCTGTCTTGCACATGTTTTATGTTTTATGTAAAATAATTTAACAGAACAAGTCGAATCATATTGTTTTTACTTTATATTTTGAAAATGATACAATCAAACTGACAAAATAAATGAATGAATGAATATCATGAAAAATCAAGACTTGTGTGGTAAAAACCTGCACCCAATTCATCGCCATCATCCTAATTCATAGAGAAGCACCAGTCATTATCAGGTTAGAGGCAGAGCAGTTGGGGGAAATGGAGTGTAAATGGGGCTAATTTGTGTCCTCTGTCTGGGGAAAATGGAGTGATGACATGCAGGAAGAGAAGGAGGGCTGCAGATGGGTCTCTCACTGATCAGAGGGGAAAAATGTTTGGCTGAGGGGCTCGCGATTTACACACTTCCAATGACACGCTTGAACAAAGAGTGCCAGTCTGGGGGAAACCGAGAGAGAGAGAAACGGGGAGGGAAAGAAACAAAAGGATGAACGCGAATTGAGTACGTCTGGATACTGCTGTGTGCTCTTTTCTTATATGAAAATAATAAAACAAATGAATAAAAGAGAAAGAGACTTCTTTAAAACTCGTAGTGAGTTCATGATGAAAATAGTAGACAAATAATTTCCACTTTGTGCTTCAGATCTCATCTGTGTATTAAAATTAATCAAGATATACATGCATATTATATGTTGTGTACATGAATGTATATGTGTTAGTGTTTCAAAAGCTAAATTTCACATTGTTATTCATTATATGGGGAAAGAGGGTTCAGACACAGCTGTAGACACTTGTGTGTTATTTTACATACACGTCATCTTCTGACTAGTGGAAAAAAACCTTGATTATTCAGACTGAAGTACTTTAACAAATTATGGAAGAAAAAAATACCGGTTAAAGGGAACGGTTAAATTAAGCAAAACGTTTTAAAATAAAACAAAATATTAATGTTTAATAAAATTAAGCATATAAAATAAATACAACAAAAACTAGATTTAAACCTAAAATGTATGCATTTTAAATTAATAGCATAGTATACATCTAACCTGTAAATATAGAATTTAATGCAATACAAAAAAAATAAATTTTGTAATGGCCAGTACAGTTTGTAATGCTTTCTTTCTTTTATTCAATATATTATTTGAAAGACTTTAGAGAATGCTGCTTTGTTTACCAAACAAATAGTTCTAATTGGATTTACATTGTAAAGCTTAAAACTAAAGTTTTTTTTTCTTTTTTAATGTATTTATTCGACATAAAACTGCAGTTTTTTTTGTTTGTTTGTTTGTTTGTTTTTTGTTACAAAAGTTTTTGCAAAAATGGCAAAAAAAGGTCTGCAGATTTTGCCAGTCACTGGAAATAACCAATAAAACACATTGTTTTTTCCCCCATTGTTCTGTAAGAGCCACCTACAGACAGAGAGTAAAAGTGCATTTTTATTCAGCCTGCCTTGCACACTTATGTAGAATAATTTCACAGAACTAAAGTCGAATCATAATGTTTTTACATTATACTTTGATAATTATACAGTCAATTTGACTAAACAATGAATGAATGAATGAATGAAGGCATATTCTACTGTTTTTGTTTTGCAGACTTATGTTTTTATCTAAAATGATTTCAGAAAATAAGATTTGATTTAGTAATGGGTGGCTCAGTGGTTAGCACTGTCACCTCACAACAAGAACGCTGCTGGTTCAAGTCCCAGCTGGGTCAGTTGACATTTCTGTGTGGAATTTGTATCTTTTCCCTGTGTTCATGTGGGTTTCCTGCAGGTGCTCTGGTTTCCCCACAGTCCAAAGACATGTTGTATAGGTGAATTGAATAAACCAAATTTCCTGTAGTGTATGTGTGTGAATGTGAGTGTATGGGTGTTTCCTAGTATTGGGTTGCAGCTAGAAGGATATCCTCTGTGTAAAACATATGCTGGATAAGTTGGCGGTTCATCCACTGTGGCGACCCCTTATGAATAAAGGGACTAAGCCGAAATAAAATGAATGAATGAGGATTTAGCAATGTGAAATACAATATTAAAATTTTATTAGTAATATTTGCATTTATAAATTGCAATTAAAAGCTAATTATAATCAAAATTGCTTCCACATCTTAAGGAACAACAATTATGTGAGTTACTCCACGAAAAAAATCTAAATTTTCTTTACATTTTTTTTAATCATTTGATACTTTTATATTAAATAAGATGTACAGTATTTGAACCTCCATATTACCCCCACAGCATCAAATACCAACATTTTGCACTGACCGCAAAAGCCAAGACACCCAAAGTCACATTTCAAAGTTTCTTGTTTCAGACTATCATCACTCACACGGGCAGATTGTGTCAAGTGTTATGTGAAATAATGACCGTTAACACGAGCAGATGACAAATCCAGAATGAGCACACACATGCACCCAGAGCTCTGGGATTCCTGCTGCTGACAGAGTATGAGAGATAAAATCAGGCTTTGGCTTGAAGCCCATGGCTCTCCTCATCTGGCAGGAAGACCCAGTGGAAAAAAAGAGGAGCCCTGAAAGCCACAATGGTGCTAAAGCCCTTTCTCAGCACACCTGAGACCAACAGACAGAAACTGAGGAGAAAAAAAGCCTACAAGCCCTGACAGGTCTGGATAGTGAGGAAATCAGTGTGTTCATAGGGCCTAAAGCCATTTTTAAGGGCCTCAAGAGACTTCATTTGAGGAGGAGGGAGGCTGGGATTCCTTCATTCTCTCATTCTTACACTCTCTAAGTCTCTTCATTTCTTTTTTTGCACCTGCGTCAACAAGCAGAAGCTCACAAACAAAGTGCTTCTTTAGGAAACTGAAGGAGAGGTGAAAAAGGGCAGGGAGTTGAAAAGCTTAAGCCTTTGGGTCCTGAAAGGAGAGGAATGTCTCGTGCAAACAGAAGAGACACACGACAAACTACAAAAGCAAAAATAGACAGGAAGCTTTTGAGAAGAACAGCCGGCTTACTTTTCAATTGTTTCTTTGTTTTTATACCCCGTTTAAACTAATGTTTTCGTTTTAAAACGCATAAGTTTTGCTGCGGTTACACCTTCCGTCAACACTACGCCAGAGTTTTCGAGCGCAGAAAACTGAGCTTTTTTGAAAATGCTGAAGAAGCCGTTTTCATTTTAAAATGCTGCTGCTTCGAGTTATTGTGGACGGGGTCAAACAGAGACATCTGAAAACAGAGGTGTGGCTGCAGACATTCGTCTATCTGATTGGGGCTTTTTCCTCAATATTAAGTAGCCTACACAAAGTTCAGTCCTGCATCCAAGTTTGATTTAGAAAACTCCCGAGGACACATCGGGTAACTCTTCAAAGGAGAACAGTGGACTTTAGATAGTCATTCACATCACCCTGGCTACGTTGTTTCACTTTCTCAACAATCAAATTAAACATGATATGAGGAATTGCCTGTTCATTTTGATATTAACAACTTAACAGACTCCAAAAATGTTGAGGTATTGTGTAGCTACATATTTATATGATCATCATCTTCACTGTATGCATACTTATAACAAAACAGAGCCTATAAAAATACTGCCTTCTTGACAGGATGAATTAAATATCACGTTTAATATCCATAGCGGTAGATTCTTGATGAATCGTCCAACGTATGACTGCCTGGAGCTCAGACACGCACATACACTGCAGCGCATGCCAGACTATGTGTGTGGTCACGTGATGTGTATTTTAAGCAGTGTAGTGTGGATGGAGAGCACTTCAGAAATGCTAGGTGGAACTCCACTGTGGATGTGAACTTCGTTTTAAAACTAAAATGTATTAGTGTAAATGGGGCCTTAATGCAAGTAATTTTATTATAAAAATCAGTGAGCTATATAAAGTGACATAAAATAAATATAGGTTGACCACAACCTAATAAAAAAAATTACTTAATAATATAACTAAAATATAAAAATTAAACAATAGTAAAGAAAGTGTTCATCGCAAGGTTTGTTTTGCAATATTCGCTTACTCAAACTTTTCAAGAAGTGGAAGTAGAAGTAATTTTACAAGAAACGTTTGTGCCTTCCTTGAAACTATGGCATGAGCTAATGGGTGAAGCAACACTAAATTTATACCATTGCTGGGATTTTAGAGGGGAAGGCGGTGAATCTTATCTCTTCATCATTGTATTGTGTGTGTGTGTGTGTGTGTGTGTGTGTGTGTGTGTGTGTGTGTGTGTTTGCTTATGATAGTGACACTCAACCTTTTACCACAAACACAATATAGCCATTTCTGTCTATCAGTAATTTGGTTACAAAACGACATAGAAAAATAAAATAAAATAAAATAAAATAAAGGTTGTTTATTCATAAAGTTAAATACTACTAGTAACTGATAAACATCAGTAGTGTTGTTATGAAAATAAAATAAAATAAAATAAAATAAACACTTAATGTATCTCATTGCTGGGATATTAGAGAGGAAGGCAGTCAATCTTATCTTATCATCATAGTATTTTGTGTGTGTTTGCTCATGATAGTGACACTCAACCTTTTACCGCAAACACAATATAGTTGTTTCTGAGGCGCACACACCAGCGCCATGGTCCAAACCACTACCAATCAATACCCCATTACCACATCAGTGCCAGACACTATTTAGGCTCAATTCAGAGCAAGACTTACTGCTGACCAATCTGCCCTTTAAAAACCACCTCTATCTCTCACACACACAAACACACACACACACACACACACACACACACACACACACACACACACACACACACACACACACACACACACACACACACACACACACACACACACACACACACACACACACACACACACACACACACACACACACACACACAACACTAATACATGGCCAAAAACCACACACTCACATAACCAACCATATACTCTGTAGCTCTCACCTTCTCCCCCTCAGCAAGCTGTCATGTCCCACAGAAGGTGTCTCATCAAAGTGCGTCAGCAGTTAACACACTTTACCAGACTGCTAATGAGAAGGCTGCTTATCCTGCCAAAATCCTGCAGTTTATTAGAGTGGGCTGTATTGATAGGATCGTATCATTTCAAAAACGTCAAAAGTAAGTGTATCAGGGTTTCTGAAGGTTTTGCCAAGTTAAATTTAAGAAATTTTTAAGACTATTATGAATAATAATAATAATAATAAAAATTTTAAATATTTTAAATATTTCTTAGCAAAATATTTTAAATATTGTGTTAAGCAAGCAAGGTTTACTTGTATCCATACACTTTTTTCCAACATAAACTTTCTTTAAAACAAAACATAAAATGTACAAATGTTTTAAAAGATATAAAAACAATAATAAACTAAATATATGCGCAACAATCTGTCCGGGGGTGTGTTTCCGAAAACCATTGTTAGTTAAACAAGGTCACAAGTTCCATCGTTAAAAACATTGTTGATTTAGCGTTTTCCAAATCCATTGTGAACATCCGCAAACTGCATCGCAAACTTGTATGTTTCCAACTAAACCTCTAGAACTGTGGTTAGAAGCATAGTTGGTTGTGTTCTATTCCCAGTTATCCCCCCTATGGCCTATTCATTCAGAACATTCCAACATTTAAACTCAGAATGATTTTTTTAAAATCATCTCCCTTAGGTGTAATTTGCTTTCAAAATACTTTTACAGTTTCAGGTTTAGTGATCTTCATGTTAACAATTGCGTTGCATTCGTAGTGCACTTTGAAATCCATTTTTGAATGCAGACGTGACGAATGCATGACAAAAGCTATAGGTGACCGATAATTTTAATGCGGAATTTACATTTCCAAAGTTTGTGAAAACAAAAATATGTAGCATACGTTAATGCTTTTAATTTATAGTAGGCTATTTATTAAGTATCTGTACTGTATATGACATAGGCCTGTTGGTTAGAACATTTCTGCAGTGGTTTGAAAGTATCAAGTTGTAAAAGTAGACCTTAAAAAAAAAAAAAAAAAATATATATATATATATATATATATATATATATATATATATATATATATATATATATATATATATATATATATATATATATCCTACTTAATAATAGTAATAATAATATATTTTAAATTAGTTAAAATTACTTTTTTAAATACTTAATTACTTTTTTTTGAGACTTTTTAAAACCCAGCGGAAACTCTGTGTATATAAGTGGTGTATTTTATTTACACTAAAAGATCATAAAGCAGTATTGTCACCTTATTTCTGGCATATTTTTTTTTTTTTTTTGCATAGCAATAGACTACAATGCTAAACAACAGATGCTACTAAAGGAGCATGTATGTAGAAAACAAAAAGGGTCCCAAAACAGAGCCTTGTGGTAAGCTGTATATATAGAGTTACAATCAGCTGTTTATGTTTTACAGCAATGTACCAAACATTAGATGTGCTATATACACACAAAAAAGCTGTGATTTTATTATTGGTTTAATAACCCATAAGATTAGTGGACCCTAAAGGGGAAAAACAAGTTTAGTTTTACAACAGCATATGGCTACTTTTAGAAGTATTTTACGATAGTATTTAAATATAATACTATAACACTTGTGATATTTTAATGTTAAACTGCCTAGAGAATGTTCAAGAGTCTAATCTGTCTTGAACGGGACCACGGTGCCCCCAGGCAGCAAGTTTGTATGTCTTTATATTATTGTAATCCTCTGACCCTGCTGTATGTAAAAGAAACAGTGAAGCTTCACAGCCTGTGCATTTGTGCCGCATAGTGCTGGAATCACCAAAAAAGCTTTAGCTGAAAGCAAGAAGCTGCTTTTATCCATACACACAACCTCTCCTCTGTGCCAAACAAGCGGAAGAGGCTCAACAAAACCTGCACCCGCATGCCACAAGGCAAGAATGAAGACACTCGAGTCTCTACTTATAAGAGAACTAATTTAGAAAGTAAAATAGACCAGCATGCAGTGGCAGTCGATCCTTTCAGACTGAGATCAGATCTCTTCCAGGTCAGTAGAGGATACTGAGAGAGCCAATCTTTTCTCCCTCTTTGACCCGTGCGGCAGAGGAGTCTCTTTTGTACTTTGCCTGAAAGGAGGTTAGTCACAGAGGCAGGAGCAAGTTGGATTAAGTCGCATTAAAGAAATAACTCACCTAAAAATGCAAATGCAACACAAAGGTGAACTTCTGAAGACAATCCCAGCCACTATTTTTAGTAAAATAAAAGTTAATGAAGACTTCAGCTGCCAATCTCTAAAATGATAAGAAAAATCTAAATGGTATAAAAGTAAAACCATAGTAAATTTTAGGGTGACATTTTTTAAAATAAACAAATAATAATAATAATACTCATTAAAGCCCTGTTATAAATTAAAAAAACTATTAAAAATCAGATTCTAAATCACAGGTCCTATATAAGCAACCCAGGCTCATTATGATTATGTACCCCTCTATACATTTCTGGAGTGAGCAAAATGTAGCCAGGAGCTACATTTTTGCACAAACTCTAGAAAAGACGCAATATGCGAATGGCTCCTAAAAGGCCACCGACATTTGCAATCTCCAGCAGTTGATCATCTTGCACAGACATACTGGATTCACCTGATTTGTTGACAAATGGGTTGTGGATTCATCCCTGGAAAGTTCGCAGGTCCTTCACTTGGCCTTTTTTTCTCAGCAAAAAAACTTTCCAAAGATGTGTGTTTCTTACTTATTTTGCGGCTTGTGTTTTAAATTTGGTTGTTCAAGTGACCCCAGATGTAGGCGAGAGAATATGGTTATTTTTTTAAATAAATGACTTTTCAAAATAAAAGATCGTTCAGACTTAGATAATAAATAAAATAGAAATAATTAATGAATTCTTGTGTGGCCCAATATCAACTGATCCATGAACCGGTACCAGTCAGCGGCCCGGTAGTTGATGACCACTGTTTTAAAAAGCAATGCAGAAAAAGAAAAGCCTATTGATTTTTACCACATTTTCAGATTTTACCACATTCTCACACTGTTATTTACTTCTTTATATCATTTTTTAGCTTTATATCTTTTTTTTCTCAAACCATTGTTCACCAGACTCAAACCCCATTATCACGGTCAACTCCGCTCTGCGTCCTAAGTCCGCCGACGTGTTTACGGAGCTACCAGACAAACTGGTGACAGCGGGATAGCTGTCCATATGGAGGTAAACAGCCAGCTGGTAAGCACGAAAAGGAACAGCATCATACCGCCTCGTAGCATTTGTTTAAAAGATGAACAGCAGCCATAAGTATTTCTGGCTACATAATTTGCGATCTCCAGAAACGCATATAGGGCTACGTTTTCAGAATGAGCCTATGTTGTATAAAAGCAGCACAAAGAAGAAAACAAAAAAGGTGCCAAAACAGAACCTTGTGGTATCCCTAGATGAAATAACGAATCACAGCCTATTATTTTACTTTATACAGCATTGCTTGAAATCATTTGACATGTTTAAATGTTCTATAGAAATAAACAAGTTCTTTTTTGGTTTAATAACTGTGAAAGGTTCACAGGGTTAATTCTCTAGCAACCCCCTTCACTTTCCTTGCTTATTCTATCTGGCTCTATTTCTTCAAAACTTCTTGTCAATCGTCTGACTGAAGTCGTTAGGTGAATGAGCAAGTAATCTGTGGTTTGCCTGCAGCTGTGAGGCCCGTCTAAACAGGCTTGTGGTCGGAAGATCTTCGAAGATTAAAGTGATCCAAAATGTGTAAGATCAAGGCCTTTGTTGTGACAGGTAAATTTAAACGCTAAAACGACTTCTGATTTTGTCTGATAAATTTAGCAGGGAGATGCTTGATCTAGATGTTAACAGTCTATTCACAACTGTGTGCACCCACAAATCACCTTTCTAGACACACTTGCTTCCTGTATCCACACATGCACCGGCGCATTGTTTGTCTTTTGACTTAGCAGGAATCGCTTCCTCGTGGTAAATAACTTCTAAAACAGTGCACATGTGAATCTGTCTTCCTGCATTGGGGTTAAAAATGTCATTTTTCTGGTTCAACAGGATTTAAGGAAGAGATGACATGTACGAACGTCAGAAAGATACATTAACACACCCTTACCGTAGGCCTGTTCTTGCAACAAATTACAGTTAAATTCATTCTATAACATCCCATTATTCTCCTGCTTTTAATAGAAGTTAAAGGTGAAAGTTCAGACATCGTGACCTAAGAGGAAAAATGGTAACACCATAAATGTTTGGCAAGGTTTTGCCATTTCTCTGTGACTTTTTTAGAAATTTCAACCCCACACAGATAGTAAAAGCTCCCCTGACACAAAGAGAGAACAAAATTTGTGGAACAATGCCACAAATGTATGTTTCCGATTCATTGTATTTCACTACCCCCTCATCATCTCCTCCTGGAGGTCTACGCTTAAACAACCACAGTCAAGTGCTAATATTGAAAGAGGAGGACACGCTGAATGAATGGCGGACACGCTGCATTAAGGGACACCCATTAGCAGGAGACAATAGGGAATATCTGTCAGGTCTCGCACATGCACATCAAACATGAGGATTATAATACCTCATACAAGACATGCTGTTCCTGATGGGATTAAAGAGGACACAAATGTCACAGATAATCTATAATGGTTATATTATTTTCTTGTTTGAGCCGTTCTGGTTTCTAGGTTATAACAATGTATAAGCTATCGGTGAGAACAATGAGTGCGTGTGTTTGATCACACAGTACGAAACTACTTTAGAGCATCTGTAACAAGTTTAAAGATAAATACATTAGAAAGAATCTCTCTGAAAGACATAGAAGTGCTAAAGAACACAGCCATAATCTCTATACCTAATTAATTTACTGTATGTACAAGAATGCAGCTTTAGAGTTTGTTTATATCTTTCTGGAAGTTTGAAGTTCTATCAAATTATTCTAATTGATTGACTGAAACTTTGTGCTGTTTCTTTCAGGTTTATTTCAGGAATACATTGCTTAAAAGAACAACGAAAACTGTGAAATTGAATCAATTTAATGCATTCAGGAAATAATTTTGTAAATGGAATGATATACTTTTTCATCCAAACACTTTTAATGCTCACAAAACCTTGGCTTCCTCTCTTTATCTGCCCAATCTCTGTCATTAGCTTTGTTAATGTATACTTTAAGCATGCTGTGACCCATTTAAGCTGTATTTCCTACCCCCCGCATATAGCTTCTCTACCCCCCACGTTTCACCCTGATGCCCTCTACTCCAGTGGGGCAGAAGAAGGAAGAAATGCCCGGAGGGTCCGAGAAGCCATTCTGTTGCTTAGTTCCACTTAACACACTTACAGAGCAAAGCAAAACAACATGATTGGCTTCCTAAGCCTTCATATATACACACAAAAACAGACTACACATGCAGTATCTTATCAAACCAATAAAGTGTTTAAAATACAACAACACGCATTCATGCCTGAACACACATGCCCCATTTCACTTGAATAACCAGCAACTACCGCAAGGTAGTTTTCCCAAAGAATCTCCCGTATTTTGTGTGTTAATAAAGCTGCTCATTGATCTACACCACCAAATCACTACGCTCGGAAATCAATCTGACTTTGTGATAACAGCTCGGTTTAAAGGAAGAAGTGTGTTTATTAAGTCTAAACCCTAGATTAAACAGTATATGACAGGAGCAAGAAGATAAAGTCCAGATATGAGCTCTTAAAGGAGACAGGTAGTCTCTGTCCAACGCGTCTTGGAGGGAAGTCAGTGTGGGAAGAGTGTGGTTTATTGTTTGCACTGTTTGCTCCTAGAGTGAAGTCTTTGTTTGGCCCGTCTGAGTTCCTCCACAGCGCACTCTTCGGTAATTCATTCATAAAGACACTAGACTGTGGAGAGACCTCAGGCGACTGAGGAATCTTGCACCCCGTGTGCCATCTCTGTCTGACTGTGAACAGCTGAGACCTACAATACTGACCCTCTGAACCCAGACAGACTGGTAAAAATGTTAAAAGTGCACTGCATCCTAGTCTGATGATCTCTGTATAGTCTGATAGCCTCTAGTTTAGGTGTCCACACGTTATCTCTTCTCTTGTTTTTCTTTCACTTTGTTGTCTCTTTTGACTGGTATCTTTCCTTAGAATCTGAGTTCAGTTGCTTTTTTAGTCTTCTCATCACAATGAATCACATTCCACAGAACTGTAGACCACACACTCCTACACAGAAATACACACTGAACGATCCTGGAGCTGCTCTGTAAAACTTTTAAATGAGGCACATTATTCATGAGGTAGCACAGTGGAAGTTAACAAGGCAGTAAAGCATTTTTACATGCTTAAACTCAGAATTTAAGCACAGAGACACTCAGGTTTCATTCAAAATACTAGACAATTTGTGGCACAAGAGCAAAAATAGAAAGCGTTTTACTCTGTCCGGTGAGAAAATTCACACGCACACACAAAGACGGCATGTGTGAGAGAGAATATATACTGACGGATCCTCCTCCTTGGCTTGCAAACAATTCTGTCTGGATAGGGGGCTTTAAAACCACAGAACCATTTGTCCCAAAACAAACCCCACAAACAACACTGAATATTGATTGTCCAGCATGAGACATGCTCTATGGCAAGTAAACCTTATTAACCTAGTATTGTGGCATTCATCACTGTCAACCGTCCACTAAAGCACAGGCAAAGGGGACTCAACAGACAAGACACCAATGTGCAACTGCAAAGGCATCCCTGAAAGGCAGGAAAGCAGCATGAAAATACAATTTGCAGAGTGACATACCTATAGGGTAGATCTTAGGTCCAGTATTGTTTCTTCAGTAAAGTATCCTAACATCAGCACTTTGGATGTCTCCTAGCTCAGGTCCTACAGGTAATGTCTCCTCCAAGTGCTGGCTGTAATCCTGTGAGTCTCTGTGTTTCTCGTCTGTCAGAACTCCACAACACACTCACTCCAACCATGTGAGGATGAGTCTGTCCGCTGAGAGAGCAGAAAGGGGTGTGTGCGCACGCTCTCTCTCTCTCTCTTTCTCACATTTGCTCAACCCTCCCTGTTCCTCCATTTGGTTCTCCTCCCCCCTCTCCCTCCACCTCCCCCCTCCGTCTCTCTTTCTCATTTCAACTCCTCTGGATCAACAGTATCTGCCAGCACGCAGCCTGGGTCTTTACCCCTAAGCCTTAAGACACCCTGTTTCCTTTTAAATTGCTTGCCAGTGAGCCCCTTAGATAACACACTTGCATACACAAGACAAACATATGTACATATGCACATATTATCCAAATATAATGCATAAAAATTATATATTTTATTAATTTCACTATCAAGAATAAATCCTTTAACATAATTATTTTATTTGAAGTATGATATTATTACTCATTTAAATGTTTATACAAACATTATAGAAAAATACTGATCTTTGACTGCATATATTATGTTGTGGTATTATTTGAATAAACAATAAAATTAAATAATGCATATTATCTTATTTTATTGCGTATTTTTATTTTTTATTATTAAACTATAATGCACATTTGTTGTATTATACGAAAAAACTAAATAAATGGACATGCTGTAGAAATCTTGAATTAAGTCAAATTAAATAAAAAACTTAAATGAAAAGTGAACGTTTTTATGTATGTGTAACAAAGCTTTTGGCAACACTCACATAAAAGAACCTATATGAGAATATATACGCATAAATGAAACCTATATGCATTACATATGCACATACATGATAATATATACGCTGCATATATGTATGCCACATACAGGCAAAATTGAGGTGCATATATGTGCATACAGGTCATGTAGGTCTCCTATTTACTTGCTTCATTACATCCACATATAAGCCCTATATGTCCATACAAGAACTAAAAAAAATGCAAAACACATATGTGTGCAAACACTTGAAATTAGTATCAAATGTAATTGACATGTTATGGAATTTACTATGGCAAATAAATCAGAGGAAATGAAAAGCTATGATTTCTACACATTTTGCTGAGACATTTACAAGGTTAATTCTTTCTTATATGAAGATAGAGGAATAGAAGGAAATGTGTATAACAAAATGGTTTGTAGTCTTTTTTATTTTGTTTTTGTTCTATTCATTTTTTTGTCTTATTTTTATTCTTGTACTATTTATTTTTCTTGTATTATTAGATTGTTCTTAAGTAAACAAAAATGTACATTTATACATGGGCTTTTATTTATGTTGTCTAGCAGTTATGGATTTTTATAATTTTACTAATATATAGGTAAACATATGGGTGAACATATATGCACATTTGTACATATGCATATATGTACCTTTATAGGTTAAATGTTATAGGTTTTTTTTTTTTTATATTTCCTAAATGATACTTAACAGAACAAGGACATTTTTACAATATGTCTGATAATATTTTTTCTTCTAGAGAAAGTCTTATCTGCATTATTTTGACTAGAATATAAGCAGTTCTTAATTTTAACATTTTAAGGTCAAAATTATTAGCCCCTTTAAGTTACATATTTTTTTCGATAGTCTACAGAACAAACCATCATTACCCTAACCTGCCTAGTTAACCTAATTAACCTAGTTAAACCTTTAAATGTCACTTTAAGCTGTATAGAAGTCTTGAAAAATATCTAGTCAAATATTATGTGCTGTCATCATGGCAAAGATAAAAAAAAATAATTTGTAGAATGAGTTATTAAAACTATAATGTTTAGAAATGTGTTTAATTTTTTTCTCTCTTTTCGTTAAACAGAAATTGGGGGGGGGGGATAAACAGGGGGGCCAATAACTCTGACTTTAACTGTATATGAGCAATTGGAAAATGGCCAATTTTATATTTGTCACTTAAATTAAAAACCTATATCGAAACCTATATTAAAACATATGCTTATACAGGTTCTTTCCATGAGGGCAAACCAGCTGCACTTCTCCCTCTTAACTTGACTTTCATTTGCATGTAGTCTGACCAAAGTTCATGACATACGCTAGATCAGGCCTGTTAGTAGGCCTATAGAGAGAAACTTCCTTGTTTTCCTCTGGATTTATGGTTGAAAACAGAGATATTGTGCAATGCTGCGGGTCATATCCGCCTCTGGCTAGTCTATCAGTGGGAGAGGGGGCCGTGGGAAACTCCACACTGATCCTGGTTGTGGAGACCAGGGATTTAACCCACAGCAAACTGCTGGGAGCCACCACAGCACAAAGAATCTAGTATTATTATTTCAGAGACCCCACTGTAACTGCTGGTCAATAAGTAACTAGTGTTTACAAACCTGATGAATGGAAACCGTAGACATATGTATGCACGTGCATTCCTTGAGTGTTTTCTTTTATAGGCTGCCACAGAACTACCCCCTTTAGGCTGTTGTGTTACAATGGAGAGTGAAGTTAAGATTAAGTTACTACTTATCAGATTAAATAATCAGGGAAAAGGAAAGTTTTACAGCCTCTGCTTGGGCTAAAAATACGTTTACAGTAGATTAACACAAACCCTTCCATAATAATCAGCGTACATAAAAAGATATGGATGCTAACAGACAAGTAAACACAGATGCATCAGGCTGTTGTCACTCTGGTAAAGTGGCTCAGGATCAGGCTTAAGATGGAGTTGGTTGTGTGGGTCACGATTCTGATGATTAGGAGGGACAGATTTAGAGCATTTCACACAGATCAGTGAGTACAACAAAACCTGTATCTATAGTGATGTGCTGGATGAATGGGTGGAGAAAAAAGACAGTAAGAAAAGGGTGCATGCCGTGTACTAGACAACTAAACAAAGTTGCTGCTGTTAGTTGACAGGAAAATACTGTTTGTGACACATTAAAGTTTTGCATTATGGTCTCACATGGGCTTTATTTACATTTCACATTACAATACAACAAATTTTGTTAAAAAGCTTATATATTAAAAATGTATTTATTTTCCTTCGGCTTAGTACCTTATCTATCAGGGTTCGTCACAGCGGAATGCAACGTCAACTATTCCAGCATATGTTTTATGCACTTATAGCACAAGTTTTTGGACTGTGGGGGAATCCACAGCACCTGGAAGAAACCCAAGCAAACACTAGGAGAACATACAAACTCCACACAAAAATGACAACAGGCCCAGCCGGGACTCAAACCAGCGACCTTCTTGCCGTGAGGCGACAGTGCTAATCACTGAGCCACCATCCCACCCCTATATTGAATAACAGTAATTACATTTACCTCAGAGTTGGCATGTATTCATTGTTGTGCCTGTTTGAACGTATTAAACCACATTAGCATCTACATAATGAAAAAAATCCAGGGAAATGTTTGTTACTACCAATAAAACTGGTCAAATTTGAGCTGTCAAAACATTGTAGACTCTTTTTACATCTGTATTTAGTGCTGTCTATTTTTTTATTGAATTGATGAAATGCATCTTAATACCTGGTGTAAACAAACCCTCAATGTTCTAGTGAGAACAGTTAAAGCCCAGCAGGCACATAAGACATAGATTTAGGTCGATGTCAGGTGACCAAAATTCAATGTCTAGGCAACATCTAAAGACAATAACGTCCAATAATTATGTCTAACAACATTGATATTTGGTAAATTTTAGGTTGTGTTGGAAAGTCACCAAAATCCAATGCCGAACCAACATCTTAAACCAATATATTGATGTCAAATACTGCCATTTAATCATCAGGTAACCAAAATCCAACATCTGATAGATGTCATATTGGTAACGTCCACACAAAATCAAGCTGTAACATTGTTAGACATTGATATTTGGTTGATTTTAGGTTGGACACTGATGTCGTGCTGAAGTTGGGTTTTGACGTCAACCCGATTTTCATCTCCAAAGAAAATGCAACGTCCCCTGATATTGGGGTACAATGTCAACCTGATGGCATGTTGATGTATTGTGCCTGCAGGGAAGGTTAGTCTACCCAAAAATTTTAAATATGTTATTAATTAGGCGACGCAGTGGCGCAGTAGGTAGTGCTGTCGCCTCACAGCAAGAAGGTCGCTGGGTCGCTGGTTCGTACCTCGGCTCAGTTAGCGTTTCTGTGTGGAGTTTGCATGTTCTCCTTGCGTTTTTGTGGGTTTCCTCCGGGTGCTCTGGTTTCCCCCCACAGTCCAGACATGCGGTACAGGTAAATTGGGAAAACTAAATTGCCCGTAGTGTATGAGTGTCTGTGTGTGTGTGGATGTTTTCCAGAGATGGGTTGCGGCTGGAAGGGCATCTGCTGCGTAAACATGTGCTGGATAAGTTGGCGATTCATTCCGCTGTGGCGACCCTAGATCAATAAAAAGATTAAGCCGACAAGAAAATGAATGAATGAATGAATGAATGTTATTAATTACCCACCCTCATGTCGTTCCAAAAATATTGTCAAAACATTCCATGCAACTTCAGTGATTCAAATGTAACATATAAAGCTTCAAGAACACTTCTGTGCACCCAAATACTGTAAATACTCTTCCACATCAAATTAGGGTGTGCATTTACTTTGCAGAAATCAACACTTGCATACGACATATTAAATGCGTTGTATTGCCAAAAAACATGCACTATGACCTGTTACGGAAGAGAATCCAAGGCAAACAAAAGTGTTCATGGAGTTTTTGTCTGATTATAGCTGAACCATTGAGGTCAATGTTTTTATAATGTGTTTGGGTCCTTTTCTGGACCTCATTGCTGTGTATGGAGGGCCGGGGAGTTCTCAAATTTCAAATATCTTAAAGTGGGTTCTGAAGATGAACAAAGATCTAAGGGAATAGGAACTAGATGAGGGTGAGTAATTAATAACAACATTTTAATTTCTGGGTGACCTAATCCTTTAACATCTCAATAAAGTGGAAATGCATATAACGCCTGTAGATCTGTCTGTTCAATAGACAATGTCATCTTGCATGACTTCAGAAGACTTAGAAGGTGCATAAATTATTTGGTCCACTATAATTATACTTTAATGATGCTTTTGTATCCTTTTTAAAGCTTGAACCTTTCAGTCATCATTCATTGAAAATGCATGTAAAAGAGCAACTAGTGCAGAATAATTGGCATTATACTATTATATTTAGTAATTAGGATACTTTGAAGGCACATGCACCATTGCATAATGCCTGGTAGACAGGACAAATAATAAGTGGCTTCTTCTAAAATGCATCGTACAAACTTCACCGACCGTGAGAGCCGAACATGTCTAAGCAAGGAGAAGGGTGTGGAGAACCAGATGATGTCCCACACTGCTAAAGTAAACTTCCCCCCCCAGAACAAAGCCGACACACCTTTACTCCTTCGGGTGTTGGTGACATTCACACAACAAACAGGCTCTAAGAAGTCACAATGACGTTTGTACATGACACATAAGACGTGAATGGGATTTACCTACATGCACAAGTTCTTCCCTACTGTAAGAAGGCGCAGATCTATTTTGTGCAGTGTTCTGAACATCACTCACTGCTGACTGGCCGACTGCCACCCTAGAATGACTGGAATAAAGCTGCCGTGAACGTGTTTAGACAAGCACAAAGAATAACGAGTCAAGGTGTGAAATGCTCCACCTGTATGCTGTTCTCCTGTGTCTAGCACATTGTCATTCATGACACGTGTTTTATTCTAATCTTGCAAATACATATACAAAATTGTCATTGTAACTTTCAGTACAAAAATTCTTCTTGATCAAGAAAATGCTGATGTGCTAGAGTTAACCGCATTCGAATGTTATTGCATATGAGCTAATATGCAATAAGCTTCACGCTGTAGCTGTGTCCCAAATGCCACACTAGGCACTTATGCACTTAAACACTTGCACACACACAGCATTATAGTATATGAATGTAGTGTCGTCCCAAATGGAACACTAACAAGTTTTTTTTACTAAGCGGAAATCCAGTTTGCTAAATGAAGTTTGTCGGTTGCCAAATTAGCAAAATAAATGACTAAACTACCAAATAATACCTGCCATGAGTATAATCGCATTCACCATCGGAAGGCGGTAAAATAAGTCTCGTATATGGAGAATTTTGCTTTCACAATCCAAAATAAGTAAAGTAATCCAACATCAGTGTCCGAAAGCTTCACCCCTTGTACTATGTGAGCAAAGCACCGGATGTTGAGTGCATGTCCATCATTTATTTAAAGTGCACTTATTCTTTTTAGAATTTCAGTGTGAATGCCCTACTTAAACTATTTATACTACAAAATAGCGTAAATAGTGCATAAGTATGAAATTTGGGCTGCACATTGCATTTGGACTATGCTACTGCATATAGTGCAATCGACCAATCGATTTAAAAATGATGTAGTCATTACCCGGATTGTATAGGCCAATTATACCAGTGTGACTTATCAGTTTGTGAAATCAGGGGCAAGTGTACACAAAAGTGCTGAAAATAGCAGCTAAATTTTGGAGTGTTAAAATATGGCAAGTGCTCAGCACTGAGCGTAAAACACATGCTTATTCTCATTGCCATCATTTTTAAAATATGGTGCTTCTGTTAAAACAACAGAAAAAATTATTCTCTCAGGAATTTCTTTGGTGGATATGTGCCCTAAATTAGTGGTCCCTAACCCCCGCAAAATCAATTGATACCAGGGCGCACAAGAAATCATTAATTTATTAAGAGTCTGAACAATCTTTTATTTTTAAAAATCTTGAAAAATTACCCCATACTTCAACATAATTTATCTGAGTTAAAACTAGTTTTAAAATGCTAAAAAAATTTAACTTTTGTTATTTTCAAATTCAAAACAAACTAAGCAAAAGCTAGGTTCTATTACTACTATTCATAGCGCAGAGATTGACGCCAGTCCAGTACAAATATCCTGGAATTTTAATTGATGATACACTTAATTTTAGTTCTCACATTCAGCAATTGGTGAAAAGTGTTATTTTAGGCTTCTATTTTAGAATAAGGAACTGCATTTCTTTTAATGCTAAAAGAAGCTGGTTGATGCAACATTTATGTTATCTATATGCATGCTTCGTCTTAGAGTCTGCATGCATTAGATACTTTTTACCATGGTGCACTAAGATTTACACCTAATTTTAAACCCCTTACTCATGATTGTGTGCTGTATAGTAGGATAGGTTGGTCTGCATTGTCCATTTATATAGGCTCAAGCATTGGCATATCATTGTTTACAAATCTATACTGGGATTACTCCCATCATATCTACAGAATTACATTTATAAAAAGCCTGTTACATTTTGGTAACTTGAATGCAAAAAAATTACTTACATGTAAGCAAAATGAGTAAGAAGGACCCACAAACTGCCAAGGAATGAATCCGCAAACAATTTGTCAACAAATCAGGTGAATTCAGCATGTCTGTGCAAGAAAAGGATTAACTGCTGAAGATTGCAAATGACGGTGGCCTTGTTCACACATTGCATCTTTTCCAAGCACAAGTTACTTATTTCAGCGGAGGCTCGTCACTTTCAAGAGCATATTGGAAGCAATGTATTAGCATTTTCCAGGTGCACACAGTTGAAAACATCCCAGCTTTTCAGAATGCTGTGAGCGCACCGTGAGTCACGTGAGAACAACTGACAAATCAGCTTCATACTTTTTATGGAATATTCGATAGACTAATTACCTCAGACAAACACAAAACACTCAAACACTGCAGTGCTCTCCATAAATAATACTTGTAACGAGCTGCAGCAATGTTTTGTCAGCTTGTCATCCTCTAAGAAAACTGTTGATGGTTGCCTAGCAACCCCCTTCAACCCTTTGCCGATTAATACTGAATTTCATTATGAAATGTTCAGTACTCTGACCATTATTTTTCATATAGTACATCCTATCCCTAAGAGATATGATTTAGAAAATTTGAATTAGTTTTCATTTTTATGCTGACGATACTCAAATCAGAAAAAAGATTAAAATCCAAACAACAAATTCTGCACACACTACAGTACAGGTCCCATAGTCAAATTTTTGTTCTTGTCACATTAAAAATGGCGTGTGTTGTGACTAGTCTACTGATTGCACTCCACATTTCCTGATAACACAGCTAATTTTGTTTTCTCAGACATTCTCAGACATCTTCTAGTCAGATGGTTTTAATCAGAATTCACAACCGGAATAAAAAGAGTCTACTATAGGAAGAGCCTCACACACAATAGAGCA
The DNA here is from genome assembly GCF_052040795.2 of Danio rerio. Taxonomy (NCBI): domain Eukaryota; kingdom Metazoa; phylum Chordata; class Actinopteri; order Cypriniformes; family Danionidae; genus Danio; species Danio rerio. The sequence continues at coordinate 29,353,608 of NC_141030.1, forward strand.
GGTACGACTGTCATTCTCTGATCTTCCCTGACTGAGACTCTGATAAGAGGTGCAAGAGACTGAGAGGGGGAGCATCTGGCTGAGGGGATATAAAAACTACAATACCAAACAGTTTAAGATGAAGGGAGGAGATTGAGAGTCAAAGAGAAAATGGTAAAAGGGAAGTGGGAATGAAAAAATGAACATACCCATCTCTGTCCCTTTTTCATCTTTTACAGAATAAGCACTTTGGTTGGTGTGGATTATTGTTATATATGCATCTGATGTATACCTATAGTGTGGATGCGCAGAAATATTTTATATACAGCTGCAATCAGAATTATTAAACCCCCTTTGATTTTTGTTTTCTTTTTTAAACATTTCCCAAATGTTTAACAGAACAAGGAAATTTTCACAGTATGTCTGATATTTTTTCTTCAAGAGAAAGTCTTATTTGTTTCATTTCGGCTAGAATAAAAGCAGTTTTTAAGCTTTTAAAAAACATTTTAAGGTCAAAGTAATTAGCCCCTTTAAGCTATGTATTTTTTGATAGTCTACATAAATAATAATCCTAACCTGCCTATTTAACCCAATTAACCAAGATAAGCCTTTAAATGTCACTTTGAGCTGTATAGAAGTGTCATGAAATGTATCTAGTCAAATATTATGTGCTGTCATCTTGGCAAATATAAAAGAAATCAGTTTTAAAAAAAATTAAAGAAATTAGTCATTAAAACTATTATGTTTAGAAATGTATTGAAAAGAAATCTCTGTTAAACAGAAATTAGGGAATAAATAAACAGGGGGGCTAATAATTCTGATTGCAATTGTATATCAATAAAAATATAAATTCATTCATTCATTGGGTTTCTTTCTTATTGTATAGTTTTGTAAATACAATACTTATCATAAATAATCATATAATTTAAAAATCTAGTAGAAATAAAGGAACAAGAGTTGTCACTGGGGTAGCACCTTTTTAAAAGGTACAAGTTTGTAACTAAAGGGTCCTTATTAATACCTCGAGGGTACATATTAGTGCCTAAAAATTACAAATACGAACCTTTTGAACATTTCAGGTACTATTATACTCCTTTGAGGGACCAATATGGACACTAAGTACAAATGTGTAACTTTTGAAAAGGTACCACCCCAATGACAGCTTTCACACTTTTATTTCTGAAAGTGTATATATTTAAATTAAGATTAAATAGGGTAAAATTAAATATAAAATTTCATGTCTTATTAATGCACAGACATTTACACAAAACAAAATCCTAGATTTATAGTTAAAATAATAAGCCCTTCTGTAATTTGTTTTATTTTATTCTTTTTCAAATATTTCACAAATTATGTTAGCAGGGCCGTTTTCTTCCTACTGTCTACAGAACAATCAGTCGTAATACAGTGACTTGCCTAATTATTCTAACTTGCCTAAATAACCTTAAGCCATTAAATATCACTTTAAGCTGAATACTAGTGTCTTGAAAAATGTCTAGTGAAATATTATATACTGTCATCATACTGTCAAATATTATATAGTTGTCAAAACTATTATGTTTAGAAATAATCTTCTTTCCATTACACAGAAGTTAGGGGAAAATATACAGGGGGGCTAATAATTCAGGAGGGCTGATAAATTTGACTTCAACTGTATATCTAGTTCCTCTTTCACTTATTCAAGCAAGCTAAACACACCTGCTGACATTATCAGCTCTCTTATCTCTAACCGACTTCACAGTGTGAAAGTAAGGTCACACTTAAATATAGTACATATACTTTAACAAGCACCACAGCACAGCCCAACTCCAGTTCACACAAACAGAAATACAAATACAAGCCAACAAATCTGCACACAATGGCCGCAGGTGACCAATGGAGTCTGCTATTTCTGGTTAAGCCTCTCGATTAAATTGCCTGCGGATCCTCCAAACCTGTCAGTGTGCTTTTTACTATCCCACGGACCACACACAAAGGCAGATCACGCTGTCATTTGTGCGATAAACTCCATCCCCTTCTCTGCCCGCAGCAAGGTTGGCACGGTCAGCTTGAGGCTACAGAGGCCACCTGGATAAACAAGTGAATAAATCACCTCAAGAACACCTGTGACCACAGCCATAGAGAGGCTACAGGGAGTCTGAATCACAGCATGACTGCTAAAAACAGAAACAACATATTAAAATGAGTTTATCATCACAGACAATATGAAACTTGACAGGAAGATGTGCCATTTGGCATTTTGGTATGATGCTCTTGTGTTACATAACACTGGACTGTGATGGTTTTATTTTCAGTGGCCAGTGAAAAAAGAATGTAAATTTCAACTGCCTGCTAGATAGTAAGGATGAGAAGAAAAATATACACAAACGCAACTGGAGGTTTCTGATAAAAGGCAGTGTGTAACGTCAGAGGATGTGACTTATCAACAGATAAAATTTAATCTAGCAGATGTTTGTGTTATGAAGCCCTCAGAACATTTAGACAAATAATCTATGATATAAGAACAGAACGAGAAGAATAAAGTCTAGTTATCGTGCCTATAAATGACGCAGATACTCAGTGACATATACACATGGACATTTTGTTAGGTTTAAAATCCTAATAGAAAGATTTAAAGGGATAGTTCACCCAAAAATGAAAATTCTGCCATCATTTGCTCTCTCTTGACATGTTCCAAACTTTGTTTAATACAAAAAGGAGATATTTTGAATAATGTTAAAAAATGTAACCACCAAGTAACCACTGACATCCCTAGTAGGAAAAACAAATACTATTGAAGTCAATGGTTACACAGATTGCATTGGCATGGTTCAAATTAAACTAATGTGACCTTTATCAATTTCATTCATTCATTTTCTTTTCGGCTTATAGTCCCTTAATTAATCTGGGGTTGCCAAAGCGGAATAAACCGTCAACTTATCCAGCATATGTTTTACGCAGCGGATGCCCTTCCAGCTGTAACCTATCTCTGGGAAACATCCACACACACTCATTCACACACATACACTATACAGACAATTTAGCCTACACAATTCACCTGTACCGCATGTCTTTGGAGTGTGGAGGAAACCGGAGCACACGGAGGAAACCCACGCGAATGCGGTGAGACCGTTATCAATTTGATTTGTAACAGTAAATGAAGCAGAATTTTAAGGATTAATACCAAATTTCATTACGGAGTAACGCAAGGTTCAAAATACAGGGCTCAGCACAAATGAGTACTCCCCATTTTGAAAATGATCATTTTAATTAATTTTAATCAGTAAATATAGGTAATATATATTTAGTGCATTTAAACAAGACAGATTTATTAAAAATATATATTTATTTAAATAATATTTTAGTCACTGAACATATTTAGAAATAATATAATATAATTGAAAGATAATACAATTAAATTCAAGCTAAATATTGCAAAATAAAACAAAAACAAAAAACAATTACAACCTATAAAATTTCAACTACATTTTTAAAACATCTTTGCTTCTCTTGATTTATTTATTTATTTTTTTGTATTTAATATTTTTCAACATCATATAGATGTAGGTGTACGTAAGCTAGTTTTTGGACTGTTAACGTAAGCTATTTTGTTAGATAAGCTCCAGATTTGGCTTCAGTACTGACTAATCTAATGTATATGCACAAATATAATATTGTAAAGCTTTCTATTAAAAATATTTATTTAAAAAAGATTTGTGAGGGTGTACTTATATAAGTTGAGCACTGTATGAGTTAGATACTTGGAATTGGTTTTCATTCTTTTGCTGATGATACCCATAAGTAAGAAAAGGGTGGGTAGATAATGGCAGAATCTATCTATCCATCCATCCATCTCTGAATATACTGTATATAAAAAACAGGAATATTTCATTTTACATTTTATATTACACTATATGTGATGTATGAGTGTTTCGCATTATGTGGCTGGAAGGGCATCCTCTGCGTAAAACACATGGCCAAAGTAGTTGTTGGTTCACTCCGCTGTGGCGATTCCTGATAAATCAAAGACCAAAGGTGAATGAATGAATAAATGACATATACATGACAAATCACAGTCAACACAAATTCAGGTTAATTCTATCAATATTCTCCAACAGTGAACAAAACTGAATTTTCTAGAGTGAAATGATTAAAATAACAATACATCAGAAATATAAGCACATTTTGGGTTGTGCATATATAAGCACAATATTTCAAAACGGCAACAAACAGCTCTTCCCTCACATCACAGCACATTAGATACAGCTTTCTACACAGATTGGTTGCTCATGAATTACACAAGCCCCAGTTAAGCTCAGTAAGGCTGATGGGCATCTTCTAACCAGACATGCTAATGCAAGAACACTGCTACATTATTACATCTGACAGTAAGCTTAAAATGTGGGCCAAGTCTATCGAGGGCAGGAAACCACTGGTTTTTCTACTAGGGGAGATGCATTATGAATGGGATGAGCATGACAACCAACAAAAGGATGGATGGAGTGTGTTTAGATGTGGAAGAAGACAAAACAGAAGAGTGTGGAGGATGATAAATGAAATTCAGGGACAGAAGGGACAGAGAGGAGGATAATAGTGAAGAAGGGCAGGAAGGGCAGACGGACAAAAAAAAGAGAGTGAGGTGCGGAGGTGACCCGCGAAACACTCATTAGGCTGGATGCCCAGACGGACTGTCCAAGTGCTGAGATTCCCTCCAATTTACATGAAAGCCCCTGGGACTCAAGACCAAGCACCGGATCGAGTCAAACGTTCAAGTGATGCAGAAAAAGAAAGGTCTGGCCAACTGGGGTTGAGAAAAAAATAATTCAGGAGAACACACACGCATACATGCCAATACGGGCTTTTGGGACTTGACCAAACAACATTACGGAGCAATTTCCCTTCTAAGATTGAAATATGCAAATCTAATGAAAACGAATATGAGTGAAAGAGCTGAGGCTGGGTTGACTTTGATTGAGGTCTTCGATGTGATGTGTGTTAATCTGTGGGATAATGTGTGTGTGTGTGTGTGTGTGTGTGTGTGTGTGTGTGTGTGTGTGTGTGTGTGTGTGTGTGTGTTTACTATCTGCTTGATGTACAAGTCTTGTCATTTCAAAACTGATAGCTTATGGTCTGACAGAATGTGGAATTTTATATGGTGGCTGGTAAGCAGAAACCTTGTGTCTCTATATTTTGTAATTTGTATTTTTTTTTTCAATAAGTCATCCCTATTGGTCACTGTATATGTATTTTTTGGGGTTATGCAAATATTTATGTACCACCCTATGATTTTCACAGTATGGATGTAACTAGGGTTGGGTAATGTCAACCAATTTGGCATCATACAATGTCTAATGTGAAACATCGCAATGGACAATAACATCATCGTCGGTGAATTAATTATTTATGAATAATTATTTAGTTCATAACGAATTAATTATTTGTAGCCTACCATTTCAACTACCTGATCCACATGGTCTTTGTTTTACCCATAACCAAATCATAAATAAATAAAGATAAGTTAGACTCAAATTACCACCTGTCAATTACTTTTTTTCGTGGGACTCTGGCATGAATAAGCAGTGATGTGTCATTATAACGGCATTGACAAACTTGGTTGGTAAAAAACAGGTGCACAACCAACAGTAACCAACCAACAGTATCTGAGGTTTTCGCTAAAATGACTAAGTACACGTTTGAACACGAAATATTGAAGCAGTGTACTGACGCTGTGACACGTTACCTGATAAATTCAAGAAGACCAAAGAGTCATTAGATAGAGACAAGATTATTTAAACATCACGTTACCAACTATAGTGAGACACGATCCAGCGGTACATCCTTGATAAACTGTCCGACATGCACTGCTTTCTGGGGTTTTGTGCTCAAAGCACCTGCTGACTGCCTGCAGCTCAGACGTGCGCATATGCTGCAGCGCATGCCAGAGCGTGTGTGTGTGGTCACGTGATGTGCATTTTCAGCGGTATAGTGATAGATCTTTTCAGAATGCTAGATGAATCGCCAGTGTGGACATGAATCATTTTCGTTCTAAAATGTCATCAAAGACATATTAGTGTAAATAGACTTGCTGAATTGTATATTACACCAATCAGCACTTATATCCTCTCCTGTCTTTTCAACATGTTCATGTTTCTGTGCTCATTGTGTGGTCAATGTCACATATGCCAAAGTGTTAAGATCACTATAATTTAACTGCTTTATGTCTTATGATTTAGTTTTATATGATGAGCAGGGCCGTGCATAGGGGGGTGGCACTGTGAGGGTCTGTGCACGGGCCTGGTGATGAGACATACTTGTATATGCTAAGGTTGTGTTGTCAACCCTGCATGATTTAAATGTATGACTGTATGTATGAAAATGTACAAACATGTTACTGTCATGAAAAATACAGAATACACTAAGCAACAACACAACTGAGAAAACTGGAATAAACAAAAACAATATTGTAAAATTTTGGGGTCTATAAGAGATTTGTTTTATTCAGAAATAATAAAAAGTAATGACTTACAATGCTACGTAAAATGTTTTCACATAATAATAATAATAATAATAATAAAAATGTATTGACTGTTTTTGTAAGAATTATGTCATATTAAAGATTAGTGAAACAAATCAGATTTGCCATCACATCATTAAATTATATTTAAAAACATTAAAAAAAGAACAGTTACTTTAATTCATATTAATATTTTACAATATAGCTGTTTTTTTATTAAATGATTGCAGCCTTGGTTAGCATAAAAACATTAGGCTTTTAAAACATGTGAACAGCAATATAAAATAATAAATAAAATATAATAAATAGAGTAAGATAAAATTCACAATGCTATTTAATCTCACATCAACATTCTTACACAAAGACCACATATCTTACAAATTGAGTCATAAAGTCTGAATTAAGACAATAGATGTAAAAATCTTCTAGACAGCATATGTTTCTTGGAAGTATCAGAATATCTCCAAATGTCTATAAGGCTGGCAACATACAAATGAATCAATAAGTTTCTCAGATCAGCGCTTATAGTAATAATAGTCACATATCTGAACTTCCAGTCCAAAAAGAATGCAGCTTCACTCCTGTCCTGAAACAAGTTTTCCACGTTTAAATAAATAAATGAATTAAACTGTTAAATATTGTTACTAACATAATAAGTATATTAAAAAACATAATTGGAACTAGTCATGTTTTAAGAACTAAATAAAGGCCTTAATGTGGCAGAAACCATTTTATAATTCTAAATAATTGGTAACACTTTACAATAAGGTTTATTAATTAATGCATTTACTAACATGAACTTATCATGAACAACACATGTACAGCATTTATTAATCATAAATGAACATTTACTAATGCATTATTAACATCCAAGTCCATGCTTGTTAACATTAGTCAATGCACCATGAGTTAACATGAACTAACAATGAACTACTGTATTTTCATTAACTAACGTTAACTAACATGAACAAATACAGTAGTAGATGTATTGTTCATTGTTTGTTCATGTTAGTAAATGCATTATTAACATTAACTAATGAACCTTATTGTAAAGTGTGACCAAATAATTTGTGAGCAATATTATCTGCAAAATAGCTAGTATCTAAACTTGCATACAAAACACATATTGTACCCAAATACACAATAATTGTTTGCTCTGTAAGTTTTCATAATGTGGATTTGATCTGATTAATGTTTAAAAACAGCCCTGGTGGCGAAACTAAGACACTTTATGAATTACCAATGACCACAATAAAAAATATTAAAAACACATTAGATATATGTCTTAGTCTACATTTTTTGCAAAGCGTAAAATATGTTGCTCTGGGTACATTTCGTTGTACATCATCCACTAGAAAAAAAACCCACTAGAGGGCACTGTCTTAATGTTTGCGAATCTGAAATACATTACTTATATAAATAAGCTGCTGTGACACAATCTACATTGTAAAAAGCACTCTAGAAATAAAGATGAATTGAATTGAGTACTTAGGGTATGTTTTGTTATACATTGCAGACATGAGAAGGCAGGGCTTTTGCTATAAATTAGCTAGCAAACCACTAACCTAAACCCAACTAGTGTTTTCAAAAGTAAACATACTTGATAAGTGCACTGTGATCATGTAGTTTTACCTTGCTTTTGTCCTTTTTGTGGAACCATACTTCATACCCCATCATTCTGCATCACAAACAAACAACACCATACAAAGTGAGCTACTGAGCAAACTGACCATGTCAGAAAAGTTGTCTGTTTGGAGATATGTGAGGCAAATGTATATGATTCCCAATCATACACACTTGGGGATTGTTGTGGTATTCATTTAGAAATGCTCAAAAATAATCATTTAACCATCTATGTCCCAGTAAAAAAATCATTATGTGAAAAGGAACAAAAGTTGTTGGCATCATACTGCCCCGTAGTGTTCATTTTACCTAGAAATTGCAGTCAAATGTATATTTAAGTAGTTTCCAATGAGCTCAATTTGACAATTTCAGCTAAAATCTGTAATCCTCTGCAAAAGACAAAAAGCCACCAACATCATGGATGACCTGAGAGTGAATAAATTAACTCCAAATGTTGAGCTGAACAAAAATTCTAAAAGCCTACAAAAGCTTGTACGTTTATCCAAGCATCTTTCTCCTGGTCTTTCATCATTGTTACAGGAAAAAGAGCACAATAGCTCTGCTCTAGTTTCATGCCTGTTCAACTCAAAACACAAACACAAGCGCTCAGAGATATAGAGCATGCAAATCAAAAGTGATGCAGCAGCACTGGATCAGTTCCCCGCCGGCGTCTCTCTCACTTTCCTTTCTCCACTGTCCCTTTCTCTTCATAATGTTGAATCCCTTATTTCCAGGTCAGGCAGAAAGGATGTGATCTGTCTCTAACTCCTCTCATATTTCTGCTTGTCTGTGTGTATCAGCTAACTGGAAATGAAATGTGTGTTAAATTCTCAGCCAAGCACATATGAACACACACACACATACTTCTGAGGGCTGTGCAGGACTATAAATTCAGAATTAAATTATGAATGACTTTAAATGAATAGTATAAGGTAAATATACATTTTAATTGTGATTGTTGATTTGAGTGATCAGGCCGTATACTGAATTTTCGTGGATATTATTTGTGGAATTTTTGTGATGTATTGTATTCTAGTTGTACTGTATATTCCATTACTATATTTGTATTTTTTATTTTATTAATATTTATACTGTAATACATTTTATTTTAATAATATATTTTTTATGTTACTTTATTTTGTTTGCATTTAATTTTTTATTTCAAATGTTATTTTGTTATTTTATTTTTGTCATTTAAGTTTAAGGACAGCAGAATTGCATTGCATATTTCATGTGTGATTAATTCATTTTTTAAATTGTACATATATACAGATGAAATCAGAATTATTAAACGCCCTTTGATTTTTTTCTTCTTTTAAAATATTTCCTAAATTATGTTTAACAGAGCAAGAAAATTTTCACAGAATGTTTGATAATATTTTTCACCTGAAGAAAGTCTTATTTGTTTTATTTCAGCTAGAATAAAGAGTTTTAATTTTTTAAAAACCATTTTAAGGTCGAAATGATTAACCCATTTAAGCTATTTTTTGATAGCCTACAGAACAAACCATCGTTATAAAATAACTTGCCTAAATTAGGGCCAGACGGAATCTGCAAAGATGTTTTGCTATTTCTTGGTAAAAATCTGCGGATTTCTGCTGAATTATTTTGGGAGTATTATAACCAAAATCCTAATATGTGAAGTGGAAAATAATATCCTTTTATTTAATGTTTAAAATGCAAATCCAATTAGATTCACATTATTTGGTAAACAAAGCAAGTCCTCATATAATACATCTACTAAAAGACAGAAAATATTACTTTACAAACTTCATTGTACATAAATCAGGTGAACATTTTCATATTAGTCAATTATATTACTGTAATTAATTTAAAAACTGAATGAATATTCATTTACACACATTTACTCAAGTAAATTAACAGAATTAATGAAGGGCCAAAAATCTGTGTAAATCTGCAGAATTCTGTGTTCTAAACAAGAAGATATAACTTTAATCAAAAAATAAAAATAGGGTATTGGATTCATTTGAGCCAATGAAAAATAAATAATTTGCCTTAAACAATATTTTGAAAGTACTGAGCATTTCAAAATGATTGCTTTACAAGGGCAACTGGAGCTAGGAGAACACTTGTGCCCCACACACCACATAACTAGTGTCTCTGTTGTCAGCAATCTGGTAAACAGGTAGGAGGCAGCATTGTCAGTTAACCTTTTTTTCTGAGCTCAGAGAACAAACAGACCTTAACTAGACCATACCACCTGCATGCTTCCTTTACACAACACACTACTCTCATGGATGGTGATGGTCAATATTTTATAAATAAATGAAATATTGAGCTTAAATCACAGAAGCCAACTCAAACATAAACACACATATAAAGTTTATAACAAAACAACCCATATTTACTGATATAACACATAAACAAACTCTAAAACATTTCTCATGATGCACCTGGCTATAGTGATGTGGTCCAGGTCTTTACTGTGTGAGTAACCTTAAATCTTTACATTGGTCAAAACAAATATTACTTAGTTGAGCTCTTAATCAAAACATTTATATTTAACTATGCTTTGTACTTAAAATGTATTACTTAAAAAATAAAACAAATAATATTACTGAAACTGAAATGAAAGATACATTTTAATTGGTTAAAGTATACTGCTAGAATTTTTTTCATTCATTCATTCATTCATTCATTAATTCATTCATTCATTCATTCATTCATTCATTCATTCATTCATTTTCCAAATTATTTAAATAAGTATTCTAATTCAGCTGATTAAAGGAAAAAAAGCATAAACTACTCTCATTTAATATAAAGCTGTGAATTAAGTTTGGTACGCTTTATCTATGAAAAACAAACAGTCTTGGAGGCACCAAACCCACATAATAGAAGACGGCTGAAATCCTATCAAGAGTTCTTAGAGCCGAAGAGATGCTTGAGCATCATTTTGATGAGGACAGCAAAAAAGAGTGGCACGAGGAGGCAGAGATAGAGAGAAACAGGGGATTAAAACATCAGAAGGTAAAAATTCCTCCCAGACTGATGTCCTGTCTCAAAGAAGGAAAAAAGGGAATAATCCTTTCCTTAAATGGACAGCCTGCACTTTTACCACCCACAGAGAAAGACACACACATATGCACACACGTACACACACACACACACACACACACACACACACACACACACACACACACACACACAGTCGCTGAGTAGGCAAATGTATCCGCTCTTACCAGTTTGCTTGTCCAAAAGAAACCCAAAGGTGCTGATCCAGGCTCAGCCTTCAATAAATACAGCCAGAATGACAGTTTTTGGTAGGCCATGCAGCGCATTATACTGAGATTGGAATTTACCAACACTTAGGTTTATTTTTATATCCTTTTAACTTACTGTTTTTTTTTTATTTGTTTGAAATTTATTTAGCATTTATTTTTTGTTGTTTATTTAGCATTTTTTATGGCTCTTGTTTTATTCAAGATATATTATTAATCCTTTTAGTTTATTTTGTGATATCTTGATTTTCTCTCTTTAATTTTTTTGTTACATCGTTTACATTTTTGTATTTATTTAATTTAATCTAGCTTTCAGTTACATTCATTTTTTTACATTATTTTAATTTGCATACAATATTTGTTACATTTTCATTTATTGTATTTTATCTCTTTTTAAGCCTTGTTTGATTGAGCATTTTTTAAACCTTGATTTATTTATTGTTATCTTGTTTGATTGTTTTATGTTTGTTTGTGTTAAACACATTCTGATCTATCTTAATTTGTATTATTTTGTTACCCTTTTTGATGTGAATTTAATTATTTTACTTTATTTTATCTTATTTTGTTTTAATTCCTCATGTACAGTTGAAATCAGACTTATTAAAACCCCTTTGATTTTTCTTTCTTTTTTAAATATTTCCCAAATGATGTTTAACAGAGCAAGGGAATTTTCACAGTATTTCTGATTATATATTTTTTATTCTGGAGAAAGTCTTATTTGATTAATTTCGGCTAGAATAAAAACAGTTTTTAATTTTTTAAAAACCATTTTAAGGTCAAAATTATTAGCCCCTTTAAGCTAATTTTTTTGATAGTCTACAGAACAAAGATTCCTTATACAATAACTTGCCTATAATGACCCTAACCTGTTAACCTAATTAAGCCTTTAAAGGTCACTTTAAGTTGTATAGAAGAGTCTTGTAAAATATCTAGAAAATATTATTTACTGTCGTCATGGCAAAGATAAAAAAAAAAAATCAGTTATTAGAGACAAGTTATTAAAACTATTATGTTTAGAAATATGTAAGGGAAAAAATAAAAAGGGGAGATAATAATTCAGGGGGGCATCTGACATCAACTTCTTTTATTTTCTTTTATTATTTTGTTTCTTTTATTATTTTGTTTGCATTTAATTGTTTGTTGTTTCATCTTGAACTTTATTTTAAATAATTAACTTTTTTATTTTATGTAATTGTCTAATTTGTTTGCTTGTGCTATTTTGGTTAAAACGTATACAATATATTTGTATAAATATATAAACACATTTCTATTAATAGCTACTAAATTATATTAATTTTATTTTTGTTTTGTTTTTATTAATAATAATAATAATAATAATTCCTTACATTTATTAGGGGGAATCTCCTCATCCACCACCAGTGTGTAGCATCCACCTGGATGACATGATGGCAGGCATATTGCACCACACTGCACAGCAAACACCAGCTGATTAGTGGAGAGGAGTGATGAAGCCAATTATGATATGGGAATGGTTAGGAGGCCATGATGATCAGTAGGCCAGTGGGCAAATTAGGCCAGGATGTCGGGGTTAAACACCTACTCTTTTCGAAGGACATCCAAGGATTTTTAACGACCACAAATAGTCAATCCAGTTATACGTCTCATCCGAAAGATGGCACTCACTGAGCAGTATAGAGTCCTCATCAATATACTGAGGCGTTAGGACTCAAACAGACCACAGGTTGAGCAACCTCTGCTGGTCTCACCAGCACCATTTCCGGCGGCAACTTAGCTTTTTCCATGTGGTCTCCCATTCAGGTACTGACCAAGCGCAGCCCAGCTTAGCTTCAGTGGGCGACCATGAGAGTTGCAGAAAGGCTAGATTTATACATTTTTAATTTAATTGTATATTAACTGATTTAAATGTATACTATTTTAATTAGCATTTATCTTTTTTTGACTCATTTTGTTTTGTTATTTTGCTCTTTTGTTAGAGTGCCCCGACTCAGCTATCATCTCCATACAGCATATCTGATCATTTAATTTCCTGCTATCCTTTTGAGGACATTTGGTCCTTCAAAAACAGCAAAAGCCTGACCACTAGAACACCCTACTACCTCCACCCCCACCCACCCACACACACAGAGCTATAAAAGAAGTAATTCCCCTCCTCAGACATCAGACATTGCTGAAAGGTCAGCTGAGAGCACTTCAGAGACATGAATAGCTTCGAAAAACGGCCTTGTGATACAGCAAACAAATGCTGGAGAACAACCTGTGCCTCCAGAGATCTGACCTGAGTAATTCACAATCGGCAGAAGATCACGAATCATGTGCAAAATCCACAAACAGACAGTCCGCAAGGGCACATGAGGACAAAGCCAAAAAAAAAGCAAAAAAAAAAAAGACAGTTAAAGCAAGACACTGCAGGTTACGAGAGGGGAAAATTGAACTAGTTCACACTGTACTTCCCCCACTAATAAAATAAGAATGTAATTTTTTTTGTATTACACGTTTTCTAAAATTTAGTTTAAATATGCAAATGAGGCATTACTTAAATAAATATGTGTTTATTTGGATCGAGCTGCAACCTCCTGCTCTCCCTCGTGAAGCTAATACGAAAACAACTGAAACTGCAATTCATTGACTCACCTTTGGGGGCTGGCTCCAGAAACTCCAGATGTTCACAGACTGCTATGCTAAATTGCCCAATTTTACAGCTGATAAAAATATGTTTACAGCCTGGTACAAAAGATGGTTTTGGTGCATATAGCTAATAATACTCTTTATTACAACTGTGAGGGGGTGATTTTTTTTTTTTATAACTCATTTGTTTTGTTTTTATTAAATTTTATTAAGTCTGCGTAATTAAGTGCATGGCCACCTGAATAAAAGCTAGGTCTCGCTGGTCGCCGTCATGTCATTCCGGCTGATTAGCCGCTAAACTCAGCATATACATCGTATTTTTGTTTTGTTTTATGTGTCTTTACACATTCAATTGCATTTTGAAATTATTTCCCACAATTATCAGATAATATGACATGCTTCGTGCACTTAATTGGGCTCACAAACCATTCAAGTTGTCTCCATTTCCCAGGTGAGTGAAATGATATACTTATAAATACCATCTCTATAAATGTATTTGTTTTATGTAAGATTAAGTATAATTTTCTTTAGACCTGTAATGCACCCCAGTGGCTCAATGTATTACATTAGTGTTTTTAAAAGAATAAACACTTTATTGCTATAGTACACAACCAAGCACATGTGGTCAGAACACAAACGAGTCGCAGGTAATGTAGTATTAAGAGTTTCTCCCAAAGAAAAGCCTGTCTAAGCAGTCCACGCTTACGCTCCGCCTCTTTGCCCTTATTTGGTCAAGCCCTGTGGCTGCGATGATACGCGAACAAAACGGTGACGGTTGGTCACACCTAATTGTAGCTACATTTGCGCTCTTCAGAAAATTATGGGTGATGTCATGAATACTGCATTCATATCTTTTAAAGTCTATGAATAAGATACATTTCTAGCACAAAACATTGAACACTTAGGTACGGTAAGGTTTTTACGTATTATAGAGTCTCTTTTCATCATTTCACAATTTATAAAATACTGTGAACAGCCAGAAAAAATATCTTTGTAGAATATAAGGTTTTATATATTCAGGAAAAATATGTATGAGCATACCCCCCTGTAAAAACCTTCAGAATATATGAATAAAACTGTGAATTTTGGGTGTTTGAAGACCTACTGAAGTGGAGACGTGTGGCTCAGTGCAGAAGCAAAAATATTTTTTAAAAAAATGGTCTATAAAGAAAATCTAGGTATACCTAGCTCAATCAGAACACAATACAAACTGTTGCTTTGCACACAGGATTATTAATTAGCACACTCTCAACATTTGCATGGACTAGGTCACGTTCTACATGTGATGACAAATTGTGTCTCCTTAGGACCCTGAGGTAAATGCCAGATTAAAAGCTGTACTTTACTGTTTAAAGCTAAACATTTAACAGTTATATGTACTATGTACATTGTGTACTGTACTTACATGAAGCGCCAGTTTAAACAAGTATAAGATAACCTAGCATGCTAATTAGTAAATGTACATTACGCTAGCATGTAGGCTAACTAAAACAACAATTTGGAAGAGAAATGCTTGATTCCACAATTCAATGGACCACAAACCATGCCTGTAGTTATTGATCAGTGTATTCATTCATCTTCTTTTGGCTTAGTCTTTTATTTATTAGGGGTCGCCACAACAGAATGAACTGCCAACTATTCTGGCAAATGTTTCACACAGCGGATGCCCCTCCAGCCACAACCCATTAATGGGAAGCACCCATATACTCTCACATTCACACATGCATTCATATACTTTGGCCAATTTTGTTTACCCAATTCACGTAACACAGGGAGAACAAGCAAACTCTACACAGAAATGGCAACTGGCCCTGCCGAGACATGAACCAGCGACCTTCTAGCTGTGAGGCGACAGTGCTAACCACAGAGCCACCGTGCCACCCTCATCAGTATTAAATACATAGACTCGATTTGTGATGACTCGATTCGGCAACCAAAACAGACTGATTGTGTTGCACATGGGATTATTAATATGCACACCCCAGGCAGCATTTGATTGACCACAATGTTTCCCAGTGAGATAACAACTATGATCAATTTCCTTTCTTGTTTTTAAGTTTATGTAAGTTTATATTTAATTTACAAAGCACCTGGGATTCCTATTTGAGGTTTTTATTAATTCTTCCCTGTATTTTCATTAGTTTTAAAATACTCTCTATTTGTCTCTTTTGTTGAGTTTAATCATAATATATGTTTTATTTTATTGACAAAACAACTCAGAAGCAAATCAGGTTACTTTGAGGGGTTTATATTAGAAGGTTAGGTAAAATAAACATCCACCATTTAAGTTAAATATATTTAACAAAGCATACTCCCTGACACATCATGCTGAGTGTGAAAGTGAGAAAGACAGCAAGCACTGAGAGATGCACATCAGAGCAGATCTTATTAATATCCATAACCATTCCAAATGTGATTAAGGACTTTCTGATAATAGAGGTATTTTATGGGGTAATACATTGACACATAAAACCATTTCTGGAGATTTTTTACTTACTATGTAGACATTGGATAACAATTTAACTTATTGAATCAATGCATTAAATGGCATCTTTAAAAAAATGTTGGAATTGGAATCCACTACATACACTAATTGATAAACTGCAATAAAATAATCATTAAATAGTGTATTTTTATTGTTTTCTTTACACTGAATCACAGACCAAAAAGCAAATCAAAACCCCCAAAATCAGTGCCTGCTGTGTCTCATCATAAAGCGACCAGCATTTACAGGCTTCATTAGGATTCTGAGAGTTATCAGATGCAGACACACACACAGACACACACACACTCTCCAAAATAAATCCCACCCACCATCGCATTTGCCTCCAGGTGTTCATTTCTTTCTCAGTTCGCTCTCCATTCCAATTAATGCCTCTAATTGCATCCCTTGTCTAACGAGCTCAGAGAAAGGGAGTGTTTTTGGTGTTTTTACTGAATCTGAAATAACCTTAACCCAGAAGCAGGGGTCAGGAGTGAATAAAGCCTCTGCCATCCACCATGACGCTTCACAACATCAACCTGATCATACAAACCATGCAAGCCTACAGCAACTGCATGAGGTAAGATACAAGACAGTGATGGATTGGGTTAAGCAATACTGACAAGGAGCTCATGTAGCTAACTCAGGTTATCGAGAACATGTCAACAATTAAGGTCTAAAAAACAAAACAAAACAACAACAAAAAATTATGCATGTGCAGCAACACTTTACATAATTTCCCCCTCCCCCAAAAATAAACACATTATCATTAGCATTACATTGAAAAAATGAGATTTCATTTCAGTTCTTGGTGTTATACACATACTATAGTGAAAACATAAAAGTTAAATAAATAAATAAGTAAGTAAATAAAATAATAAATAAATAGATGAATAAACAATTAAATAGATAAATAAATAAATAAATAAATAAATAAATAGATAGATAGATAGATAGATAAATAAATAAATAAGTAAATAAATAAATAAATAGATAAATAAATAAATAGATAAATAAGTAGTTGAACAAATAAATATAAAAATAAATAAATTAGATAAATAAATAGATAAATAAATAAATAGATAGATAAATAAATAGGTAGATAAACATTTAAATAAATAAACAAATAAATAAATAAATAATTGTAAAAATTTGTGGATTATGTGGTTATTGATGTATTTTAGAATTTTTACTAAATTAATTTTAATATTAATTAAATGTAGTACAACACATTGACATGTTATGATGACTTTTTGTGATATAAATATATTGTGATAAATAATTTAAATGGTGCAGACAATATAAATAAATGTTCAAACATTAAAATGTGTGTGTGTGTGTGTGTGTAAATATGTTGGTATAAAAAGTTATATTAAAAAAAGTAAACATGTATTAAATTAACTGTTTTAAATTATTAACATACAACATATTAAAAGCATTATAATGTATAATAAGTATATTATTGTGAATCATATAAATTGTATGATAAATTAAATTGTATGATATTTAACATCTAAACAGCCGAAACCAGATATCCCAAGCGATGCTCTTACTTCTAAACGTGCCGTTGTACTACATTTTACTTATTAAAATTTCAATACCTACATTTAAAAATTTGATTTCCATATTTGAATAATTTAGATCTCACATTTAGGTCTCGCACACATCAGCACAGCAGGAAAAACAAACACATGTACCCCATCACAGGATACCACATCTTACTTCAAAATAAAACAGCAAATCAGATCTACATCTTTACATACATCATTTGATAATGCTCTTAAATAGTGTCAAACAAAAAGAATAAGAGCTGAACTCACCTCGACACGTCCTGGTGTAAGCATGCTTCTGTCTTCCAGCAAACACACCTGTAAGGATCATTTGCATATACGTTAGCTTTTGAATTGGACATTTTAATAACTGCTATTTAAATGAGCTAATGCTACAAGCCCACAGGACACTAATAAAGCAAATAATAGAGTGAAAGTAACTTGTACGTAAGCTTGGTCATGTGCATTCTGAACTTATTATTATAATCTTGAGTTAAAACTCAGAGTGGTCTTTTTTATATTCCTCTTTCTGTTTATGAAATGTTGGGAATGTCCCACAAAGCCAAAGTCTTCCAGTTATACTAATTTGGCATTTGGATTGTGGCTGCGGTTTATGACTCTGCAGAGCGGAGTGTGTTTTTATCACAGAGAGGAAAAAATGTATTTTGTAGTTATTTAGTCTGTTATTTGAGACCCTGAGGATCTTTACTTGACTATTGACGGTCTTGACTATTGTATTGATTGATTGATTGGTTAAGGTCAGTTTACATCAGGGATCAGTTCCTGTCTGCATATTTGTCCCATGACTACAGGGTCAAAGGTCAGGTTTTGTTGTTGCCGCTGTATGAACTGGCCTAAAGCAACTTGATAAGATAATAAGCAGAGCCATAAATGAGTGTACTGCTTTGAGTGCGTGCCAAAGTAAACAAACTAAAGTTTTGATAGTCATGAATATCATATTATTTTACTAGATATTTTTTAAGATACTTCTATACTTACTCTGTTAAACATAATTCTTCAATTTAAAGGGGGGGGGGGGGGGGCTAATAATTCTTACTGCAACTGTTTATATATATATATATATATATATATATATATATATATATATATATATATATATATATATATATATATATATATATATATACTTATGGCCACTTTATTAGGTACACCTAACTGGTACCAGGTTGAACCCCCTTTTGCCTTCAGAACTGCCTTAATCTTTTGTGGGATAGATTCAACAAGGTACTGGAAATATTCCTCAGAGATTTTGCTCTATATTGACATGATAGCATCACGCATTTGCTGCATGTTTGTCGGCTGCACATTCATGATGCAAATCTCCCATTCCATCACATCCCAAATGTGCTCTATTGGATTGAGACCTGGTGAATGTGGAGGCCATTTGAGTACGGTGAACTCATTCTCATGTTCAAGAAACCAGTCTGAGATGATTCACGCTTTATGATATGACGCATTGTCCTGCTGGAAGTAGCCATCAGAAGATGAATACACTGTGGTCATAAAGGGATGGACATGGTCAGCAACAATACTCAGTTAGGCTGTGGCGTTGACACGATGCTCAGTTGGTACTAATGGGCTCAAAGTGTGCCAAGAAAATATCCCCCACACCATTACACCACCACCACCGGCCTGAACCAATGATACAAGGCAAGATGGATTCATGGTTTCATGTTGTTGATGCCAAATTCTGACCCCACCATCCGAATGTTGCAGCAGAAATCAAGACTCATTAGACCAGGCAACGCTTTTTCAATCCTCTATTGTCCAACTTTGGTGAGCCTGTGCGAATTGTTGCCACAATTTCCCGACAGAAGTGGCACACAGTGTAGTCTTCTACTGCTTTACCACCTTAAGGTTGGGCGTGTGGTCTGATCGGAGATGCTCTTCTGCATACCTTGGTAGAAGCGTGTGGTTATTTAAGTTACTGTTGCCTTGCTATCAGCTCAAACAGGTCCGGCCATTCTCCTCTGACTTCTGGCATCAACAAGGCATTTGTGCCCACAGAACTGCCGCTCACTGGATATTTTCTCTTTTTCTAAATATTTTCTGTAAACCCTTAACAGGGTTGTGCGTGAAAATCCCAGTAGATCAGCAGTTTCTGAAATACTCAGACTAGCTCGTCTGGCACCAAGAACCATGCCATGTTTAAAATAACTAAAATCATTTTTCTTTTTCATTCTGATGCTCAGTTTGAACTGCACCAGATCATCTTGATCATATCTACATGACTAAATGCATTGAGTTGCTGCCATATGATTGGCCGATTAAAATTTAGCGTAACGAGCAGTTAGACAGGTGTACCTAATAAAGTGGCCTGTGAGTATATAAAGACGATCTGCTTTATATATGTACATATATACACATGCATGCATACATACACACACACACACACACACACACACACACACACACACACACACACACAATTATTTACATGCACACTGTTTCATTATACAGTTTTTCTTACATTTTCTTTAGTCCTCAATCATTTGGATTCATTTTAGTATCATGTTTCAGATTTCCCATTACTCAAGCACATCGATCCAACAAGGTCATAAACTTAAGAGCAGATGTTCATAATTCCACTTGATTTGTGGAGCAAATAGGTCAAACACACTTATATACGGTTTAAAGCATGTTCATTCAAACAGTCTCTCTGGCACAGATGCTCAGAAACACTCACGAGTCAAAGTAAAGAAGATCATGTGGATTTGTGGGATGAAATTAATGCGACCTGAAAGACTAATTGAACTCCAAAGCGGAGCAATAAAAGCCCAGAGGTGAAGTCTGTTTTATGTGTCCTCCACTTTACTGCCATAACCTGATAGCTGAGCAGAGAAGAAACTTTCCCAGGCAGTTAAAAAAGTGACCGAAAGCCAGTGAAAGCAGACCACACAGCAGTCCTTCATCCTCCGACATCACAGGCGCAGATTATTTCAAGGTTCTGCCTGAATAACACACATACCTGGAGGGCAAAGGTCTGGTCAGGAGTATCTGCAGTCTAAAGACCCCTGGCCTGTAGTATGGGGACCATGTATGGCATCTGACCTATAGACTTTTAGCATTGGTCCAAAAATATCTTTAGACTGAAGCATACTGTAAAAAGGACAGGATACATTTGGTAGAACTGGAAAACTGTATGCCAGCATTTATGAACTAAGGCTAACTTACCTTTAAAATCTTTTGACGAGTAATTGTTGACAATCTTCTGACTTCCTGTCGAAATGTAAACCTTGTACCCTTCGTTATGAGATTAAAATAGCACGACGTGTCTATAACGTTAGTCATTTTTGGAGTCTTGGTGTCATTTGCCTTTTACTTTTTTTTAAACCTGAAAATACAGCTAGTGTTGTTGCCTTCTCTGGTAATTGTCGTCGTCTTTCATGTAACATGTTGCCGTTATCGCGAGAACACATTTAAGCTATAATTTTACCGTCTTATTTGTAATAGTTAGCGTCTAAATTGAACTGAAGAAACGTCTCGTAAATTACTTGCGCCGAAAACAGTTTACCTTCGCGTTTGAAATAAATTGAATATGATATTGGATTAAAAAAGCTTGCAAATGGACAGGATAACAGTAGCAGCAGGTAACTTACAATGAAACGATTGTGTTCCTTTTCTGCTCCTGCAAACTGAGAAGAAGCCAAGTAAAAGATCATTCAAAAGTTAAAAGAAAAAACGTAAAGTTAAAACAAGATTTTAAAAGTGTGTAAAATAACCCAAAGTTATTTAAAGCAAGAGAAGATCTTATGAAGATAACACTGAATCCGAAACTTCCCCTCAGATTCACACTCGCCTCCGCGGTGATGCAGGACATCTGGATGCGTTGCTAGGAAACAGGGGTCCGAACACCCGCTCAGGTGAGCATAATTAGTTTAAAAACTATTTAAAGATCAGACAACTAAAAACCCACAGATATTACAGCATCAATAAACAAAATCTTTATTGTTGAAGACAATTTTAACATAGTTGTTTAAATGTTGTCTTAATATGGCAGATTCAATCAATCCAATTCAGTCAATAAAAATAGTCAGTCTACCATGAATCGCATTTTAGTGGGCATGCTAAATCAGCAAAATGTAGCCTATGATAAAAAAATCTAAAAGAATAATTAGTAACCACTTTCTAATCTAGGAGGTTGAAGAAACTAAATTTATGTTGTATTACATTATAATGTTTAGATTTTTGAAAGACCCTTTTTTTTTGTATTTGACCAGGTAGCAAAGAATTCTGGCCCATATTTGACATAAAGCTGGCACAGGCATTCATCCAGCACTGACATGCAGCATGTGGGTCAATTATGGCCCAGGTTTGGCAGAGGTGGCACCATCTTTAAGGTGGCATGCAAGACATGGGCTAGATGTCAAATGAATTTGACCCAGATGTTAAAAACTGGTACGTGGGCCATTTAAGTTTGGCCTATCTTGCCCCACATTTAAAATACATTTCAATAATTTTATTATTTTGAGCAAAGAAATATTTTAATGCACAAAGTCATTTCTATTGTTCTGTTTGCATTTTCGAATGCCTTCATTTTAATTAAGGAAACAATTAGATTAGATATATTAGATTTATTAAACTATATATGTTGCAAAATAACTGAATTTAACCTACATTGCATACATTTTATTAACCAAGTAATTATTTTACAAATTAAATTATTATTAATTAACCATTACTAACCATTGCCATTACTGATACACCTGAAGCGCAATGCTTCATGGGTTTATCAATTTCTTGATTGGAAAGTTAATCTCTTGAAGATTAAATTTCCAAGTTATGGGTTATTAACTTGGCTGACACTAGGCCCAGATATGGTCCATGTCTGGCTCTTATATGGAAGCCAGACTTGGTCCAGTCATGTAGCAGAATTTACTGTGGCATGTGGGCCAAGAAAAAGTTGATTGTCTGGGCCAGAGCTGGGTCAGAGAAATTTTGCTATGTAGGATATTATGCATTTTTGTTGAAGCAATTGCACTTTTATAAAGTAGAGTTATTTTTTTATTGTTCGTCTAATATGTTTCAAGCTTTATCAGATGTCAATGGTACAGTGACCACCCATTTAAATACACAATACTCTAAAAACAGCAACCCATTCATGAGTAAAGTCTCACATACAAAGCCAATCTGTAAAGTCTGGCCAACTTTACTATTCAGATGAAGAAAGCTTTTAAAGCATCCATTGAAGTGTGAATGCTTTGTATAAGACACAAGACCTTGTTAGTGTGTGTTGACATTATGTGAGGCCCATGACTTGTGCGTTTTTTGCTCCGGTGGGACGAGCGGTTTCTTCATTATTCATGATCCGCCTTGCTGATGCTATTTATACCAGCGTTTTGACTCATGCTCCAGTGATTCTGTCTGCTTCTGGAAATTTGTCCATGTGAGGGCCATGATTGTACTTCCTAAATACATTTTAAGGCCTTTGTGCAGCTGTAAGTGTAATAATAGAAGGCAGAAGAAACTCATTACCAGAAATAAAATATAGAAGAAATTATTTATCACAGCAATTCCTCTATTCCCTGTTTAGGAAGAATGCATCGCCATGAAAATATTTATACGTGCATAGGTCAAAGACACCATCAAATTTATATTTTATATAAATTAATATTATATTAATGTTAAATGTAATCGTCTACTTTAATATTTTAAATAACTTAAATATCGAAATGATATAATGATGTAGCTTAACCCCTAACAAATATATTAATGTAAAAACTGAACAACGCACATTCTGACCTGTACATGAATTTAAAATACACAAGAATAAGTGATACTAACAAAATAAAAAATTCTATGTTTGATTTGTCAATAAAAAGTTATTAATTATATGTGTGAAACCTACCCATTTGAAAGATAGTGGTAAAGTATGAAGTAAAATGACAAATAATTAGTATTTGGTAGCTGCAATTTTATTTTAAGTCTATAGAAAAGTATTTTAATGTGTCAACCAATGATTCTAAGGTTCTTTTGGAATTCCAAATATTGTTACACTTTATAACATTTTAGTGGGTCATCTACACTCACCGGCCACTTTATTAGGTACACCTTACTTGTACCATGTTGGACCCTCTTTTGCGTTCAGAACTGCCCTAATCCTTCGTGGCGTAGATTCAACAAGGTACTGGAAATATTCCACAGAGATTTTAGTCCAAATTAACATAATAGCATCACGCATTTGCTGCATGTTTGTCGGCTGCACATTCATGATGCAAATCTCCCGTTCCATCACATCCCAAAGGTGCTCTATTGGATTGAGACCTGGTGACTGTGGAGGCCATTTGAGTACAGTGAACTCATTCTCATGTTCCAGAAACCAGTCTGTGATGATTCACGCTTTATGACATGATGCATTATCCTGCTGGAAGTAGCCATCAGAAGATGGGTACACTGTGGTCATAAAGGAATAGACATGGTCAGCAACAATACTCAGGTAGGCTGCTGCGTCGACGCAATGCTTAATTGGTACTAATGGGCCCAAAGTGTGCCAAGAAAATATCCCCACCACTATTACACCACCACCACTGGCCTGAACCAATGATACAAGGCAAGATGGATCCATGCTTTTATGTTGGTGATGCCAAATTCTGACCCTATCATCCGAATGTCACAGCAGAAATCGAGTCTCATCAGACCTGGCAACATTCATTAAATCTTCTATTGTCCAATTTTGGTGAGCCTGAGAGAATTGAAGCCTCAGTTTCTAGTTTTTAGCTGACAGGACTTATACTGTACACAGCGTGTTCTTCTGCTGCTGTAGCCCATCCACCTCAAAGTTGGACGTGTTGTGTGTTCAGAGTAGGCATGGGATGATAACTGTGTTCAAGGTATACCGCGGTTTGGAAGAGTCAAGGTTTTAACACAGTCAAAAATTTCTGCGATT
Organism: Danio rerio; assembly: GCF_052040795.2. Lineage (NCBI taxonomy): Eukaryota > Metazoa > Chordata > Actinopteri > Cypriniformes > Danionidae > Danio > Danio rerio. The sequence continues at coordinate 29,378,488 of NC_141030.1, forward strand.
CCGTTCCTAAAGTATGAGTAAGACTATTTATTTACATTTTTTGTTTAGCTTTTAAGGACAACATTTTCTCCAGCAGAAAAAAATATCCAAAGATGCCATTTTAAATTGTAAAACAAATCTGTGTTTTTGAAACCTACGAGGACAGCAGAGGTCAATAATTTATTTTAATTATTTAGCCTGATATGTTTACTGCTCTAAAATATTTTAAATGTTTCCCAAATTAAAATATATTTTGTACAAAGGGGAAAAAAGTTTTGTTTTTACCCAGATAAAAAGAATATATTTTAGATCAGCAATTTCAATACCATAATACATTGAAACCGTGATATTTATGTCCAAGGTTATCATACCGTCAGAGTCTTATACCGGCACATGCCCAGTTCAGTGATGATCTTCTGCATACCTCGGTTGTAACGAGTGCTTATTTGAGTAACTGTTACCTTTCTTTTAGCTTAAACCAGTCTGGCCATTCTCCTCTGACCTCTGGCATCACCAAGGCATTTGTGCCCACAGAACTGCCCCTCACTGGAAATTTTCTCTTTTTTGGACAATTCTCTGTAAACCCTAAAGATGGTCAAGCGTGAAAATCCCAGTAGATCAGCAGTTTCTGAAATACTCAGACCAGCACGTCAGGGACAAAGAACCATGCCATGTTCAGTCAAATAGATCACCTTTCTTCCTCATTCTGATGCTCAATTTGAATTGCAGAAGATCGTCTTGACCATATCTACAGGCATTGAGTTGCTGCCACGGGAAAGAAGAAGAAGAAAAAAGAATGTTTAATGCACAGAAATCTTTATAAAACAAAAACCCTTCAAGGCCTTTATAGTGCAGTCAACAAAATAACCACAATAAAGAAAGGAAAAGGTCAAAATGTTACATTTCTGGTGTAAGTAACACTTGATGTATTTTAAGTGTAAATTTGGTATTTGAGCTGTGAAACTGATCTGCGGTTTGCAGGTTTCATGTCTCTGGGGATTTTTGGGAATCTCATTGCCTCTGGAGAGGAAAGTGGAAATGCCAAGTTTCTTCACATGGGAGGCTGCACCCATTAAAAGAGAAAGAGGTTTTAGAGCATGTAATTTCAGCAGCAATCCGCTGGCCATCTGCGAAAGCTGGCCTGCACTGGGCGCAGCTGTTTAATAGCAGTGTCAAATATAGAGTCAGATGTCAATGGCACAGCGACCACCCATTTTAAAATCATATTCATAGAATAACAATGACTTCAATCTCAAGTGTCTCAAACCTAAGAGATTATACTGATCTATTTCTGTAAAATGAAAAAAAAAAAAACTGAGGTTGGGTGGTCTTAGATGGTTAATGATTATTTCCAGCTGATGTGGCATCTGAATTTCAATTACCAGTTCAGCTCAAGCAACTTCATAATTAAATACACACTCATTATGTATTTAAAAACACGTTAATTTAAGGGCACAATGTGGTCTGATGAAACGCAAAATAAGTATGCCATCTAGTGGTGGGTTTTTAGCAATGACATCTCGCTCGGCTTCAGACCAGTTAAACCAGTTAAACATGTCTTATAAAAAAAATGGTGAACACGCCTTACTAAATATGACAACAAAAACAGATATTGTTTCAACAACTTAAGGAGCTTTCAAGCTTTTTTGAATCGTGTTTATACAGTATTAAACATTTGTAAAAAAAAAAATAATAACAATAATAATAATACATAAATAAATAAATAAATAAATATATATATATATATATATATATATATATATATATATATATATATATATATTTATGTATTATTATTATTACATAAATATATATATATATATATATATATATATATATATATATATATATATATATATATTTATGTATTATTATTATTACATAAATATATATATATATATATATATATATATATATATATATATATATATATATATATATATATATATATATATATATATATATATATATGTTTTAGGACGTGTTTGGGACACAAAAATACCGTAAATGGCTGCTTTACTTGGAATTCTCGTTACAGCATGTGTGTCAGCCAATAACAAGGTTGCTACTTAAATACATTGAAAGTTCACCCAAAAATGAAATTCTGCCATCGTTTACTCACCCTTCACAAACCTATTTGAGATTCTTTTTTCCCCTGTTGAACACAAGTTAAGAAAATATTGGAATCTACTTCAATAGTATTTGTTTTTCCTATTATAGAAGTCAATGGTTGCTCCAGTTTCCCCCACCAGTCAAAAGACATGCGCTATGGGTGAATTGGGGAATCTAAATTGTCATAGTGTATGTGTGTACCCAGCAAACAATTTTGTGTTTAATAGACGTCTTAATGACATCTAAACGTAGACAGCCTGGCTAAAACAAGGGTAAATTTCAAAATCAAATCGACAGATTTAATATGGGTAGTCATTCATTTCTGTTTGTTTGATTTATTTGGTTTTGACCTATTCTTTAGACGTCTATTAGATTTTTTACTGATAGCCCAAATTAAGCCTTGTTTTAGCCAAGACTACCATGTTTAGACATCTATTAGGCATCTTTTATAAACAAAAAATGCTTGCTGGGTGTGTCCTGATCTTCCGGGTCGGGGATTGAGCATTGAGCTAACAACCGACTTTGTAAAAATTTGATGTTATGAAACACCAACATGGTGGAGCTAAATATGAACTTCGATATAAACGGCCCTGATAGTAAGAAAGAAGTCAATGGTTACCGGTTTCCAACATTCTTCAAAATATATTTTGTTCAACAGAAAGAAAATAAAAAAAGAAACAATAACTTTACACCTTGTCATAAAAACAGTAAACTGAGGCTACAGTTCACATGCCTTCACTAAACGAGCAGTTGAAGATTGGGAAATGGTTGCCTGGTCTGACGAGTCTTCATTTCTGCTGCAGGATGTGAATGGAAATTAGTGTAAACATGCACGTAAAGATCAATCCTGCTTTGTAATTGAAGACTGGGCTGCTGCATGATGGTGCTGTAAAGATATGATGAATAGTTTTTGGCGCCTTTTTTCTGGCTGTCCTTGCACAGTGTACCTAGCGATGCGACTTCTAGCAGGTGAACGAGGCATGTCAAAAAGCTTAAATCAAACAATTAAAGTTTCTTGACAGTGAATTCATATAGTCAAATTAGCCACTGCAGTAAACAGATCTCAATCCAGAGCACCTTTGGGATGCAGTGGAATGGGTGATTGCATCATGGAAGTGCAGCTGACAAATATATACCAACTACATGATGCCATCATGTCAACATGGACCAAAATCCTGAATGAATGTTTCTAACATCATGTTAAACCTCTGCCTCAAAGAATTAAGGGATAGTTCACGCAATCATTTACTCCCCCTCAAGTGGTTACAGATGTTTAAGAGTCTTTCTTCTGCTGAACACTAAAGAGGTTATTTTGAATGAAGGAAAACCTGAATACTGTGGAAGTCAATGTTTCCAGCTTTCTTCAAAATATCTTCTTTTGTGGTCAACAGAAAAAAAGACAGATTTGGAACTTGTTAAAAGCGAGTAAATGATGACAATTTTCAGTTTTGGGTGAATATCCCTGTCAGGTACTAGTTTCAAACGCCAAAGGTCATTAAGTCTAGTACTAGCAAGGTTTACCTAATAAAGTGGCTGGATTGCAAATTAATCAATTATCCCAGAAAAAAAAAGCTATTTTAATATTATTTTATGCTATTATATATTTTTATGCTACAATTTTAGTAATTTTAGCAATAAAATTGTAATTTTAGATTACAAATAAACACTGAATAGCATTCATTCTAATAATGGACTTGCACAATTTTATTAAATGTAGTTCATAAAAGACACACACATCCACATTTCCAGTCTGCTCAATGTTTAATGAATTAAGCAGATAACAAATAAAAGGTTGCCCACATAGAAATGCACAGAAAAACAGCTTAACAAGGCTAAAGTACAATTCTTTCAACGTTACCTAACAAAAATAGAGATGTAATTGTCAGCGGGCTAAGTGCTTTCAGAGGCATCCACATTGGTCACCAATATTTCAACCGGCTCTTCCATTAGAGCAGATTCACTGAGTGATGCCGATCACTCCACAGGCCAGACGACCACCAGCGTTGCCAGTTTTAAGACTTTCCTCATTGCCACCCTTCCCCAAGTCATCCTCCTTCTCATGAATCTACAGCAGGAAATACACAAGAGGTCGGCTGTTATTGCACAGTTATTGCCATTTGATGTGCCGCTTTTTATAAATGATGTCTTCCTTACCACCATGGTCCTCCCAATAATAGAATGTTGGCCTGACAAAGTCAGCATTGCATCCTCGATTTCAATTTTTGCAACACCACTGACATCAGCGGTCACATTACCCAGGTCTCCGACGTGTCTAAGAGAGACAGTACATTACAGTAATAAAACATCTACTAAACCAAGACATCACACTGAACACATACTGTATTCCTAATGTGCATGCAATAAAACAACAAATCTTTCATTACTTCATTATTTAAAATGCTATTGCAGGATTTTTGCAGATATCATAGTGTCAAATTCAAGACTTTTAAAGACTTTAAGGCCATTAAGTATTACATTTAAGACCTATATCACAATACCAAAAACATGCATACGCATAAAGAGAAAACGCAAAATTAGTGGTAAAACAAATGTATTCAAATTGAACAGTACTGAAGACAGGTTAGATGTATCATTGAACTATAGGAAAAAAAAACAAACAAACATCTTATGCTGTCGCCTGGTGCTGCATCACGCACCTTCGCTGACTGCGAGGGCACCTCAAATGGACGAGGCTCTTTAAAACGACAGGGGCAATGAAAAGAAAGCCACCGTAAAGTCAGACGCATAAACAGAGAAATAGGAAGTTTCAGGAACTACGTCATATCATTAATATCATTCAAGATTTTTAAACTTATTTTTTATGATTTATTAAAATGATTATAAAGATTTTTATAACCATTCAAGATTTTTTAAATCAAACTTTGATGCATCACTTGCTTTTGTTCATGTCTCGAACAGTTCTGCCAATTAATGTATAAAAGCAAAAAAAAGTACACTTACAAAAAACATATTCTGTAATTGTGTACCTGGTTCACTTTTGCCATGACCACTTTTGGCTTAAACTTATCCCTCATGTTTTTTTCAAACTTTAACAAAAGCTTTCATCTTTTCCCACAGCTGTTGCAAACTGGCTAAGAATTATTTGTCATCTGGTTCTCCACTATCACGCATGGACAGATCATAATGGTGTCTGTACAGTCGTATACTCGTTTCAGACAAAATCTCTACAAAGTGATTCTTATTCAACTCAAATCAAATGCTGTGTGAACTGTTCACCCGAGTCTCAAATAATCCTGTGGGCTCCACCAGCTGAAATCACGTCGCACGCATGACGCATGCCATGACATCACATTCGCTGCGTGATAACAGTTCGTTATTGAGTTCAATAATAATTGAGCTCATGGCTGTTGCATGTTGGTCTCATTTGTAGTTTTTATACCGCATTTTATACCACATTTGGACTATTGAAATAAACAACTACAACACCACAAAAACCAAGCAACAACAAAAAATACTTTAAATGAGCATTAGATGTAGTGTTACATGGACATGGGAAAAATAAGACCGGTGCAAAAATATTTAAGACCTAGAACAGCAAATTAAAGATTTTTTTAAGGCCTAAAATTTCGATTTTTAAGTTTGAGACTTTAAGACCCTGCGGAAACTCTGTATTCGATGTTCTGTCTTCTGACACCACACATGCCTAAATTGAGATACAGGCCCATGCGACAAATGCAGATCAACTTTTAAACAAACAGGATTTAAGTAAATGGGACAACTTTAAGGGCAAGAATAGTTTCTGCTTTCAGTGACAATCCGTACAGACAATAAATATTAGCATTTTACTATATATAGATACTGTAAATCATGCAAAACAGATGTATCAGAGCACACCGATAAACTCACCTCACACTATCGGTTGGCCCACCATGAGTTTTGTCATGAGGGTTGAAGTGCGGACCTGCACTGATGCAGCCTGTGATCAAGAGCAAAAAAATAAATAAAAATAGCACAAGTGTGATTTGTGGCCCTTTAAACACATTAAGTGCTTACACTATGAAAGTATGTAAGTGGAGAATTTAAAAACTTTTCAGAGCTGTTTACTCCTTCACTTTGGATTCAGAACCAGGTAAAAATGTCTAATGGTTTTAGGTCAAGGTTATTGGTCCTGATGGGATGAACTTGTACTTTAATGCAGTGTTTCTCAACCATGTTCCTGGAGCTGATGATCTGAATCAGGTGTGTTTGGTTAAGGAGACATGGAAAATATGCAGAACTAATGATCCTCCTGGAACGTGGTTGAAAAACACTGCTTTAATGAATGGAGTGGCATACCCTGACACCCCGTTTACACCTGAAATTATGATGCATTTTGCTCACAAGGAGGTTGTTTACACCTGGGATCTCATTTAATAGGGTGGTGAATGCACAAAATGGGGGGAGAAATGAAGCGATATAAATCATCATGTGGGCCATAATAATCGCTAAATGTTCAGTTTGACCACTCCTTACCGTTTGTGTTGTCACCAAAAGCATGGACGTGGAAACCATGTTTTCCTGGAGTAAGGCCAGTAATTTCACCAGTCACCTTCACTGGCTTCTTTTCACCCTAAAACATACAGATCCCTTGTGTGGTTAACAACGGTTTCACATCACTTCAGAAAACAAGGTTTCATATCATTTCACAAAACAAAAGCGCAGTTAACCAAGTTATGCTTGGCTGCAAAACACATCATACAGACAATTTGTTTCCAAATGTACACCTGGAATGCACTGCATGTTTATCTCAACACGGAATCAAAAGTGACAATATCCTTATTTTGCTTTTTTGCAATGTCACTTATTTTATGAGAGGTTTATCAATACAAGCCATAAATCACCCAAGCTCAACTAATAGAAAAACCACAACATTCAAATCAATTCATGGAAAAAAAAAAATAACTCTTCAACCTTTGTCCTCGTTACAGACATTTTACTCAGATATACATTATGGAATATACAAATATGGAAGAAAAGGTCGTCAAATCGTGTTTTAATAGATTTGAGGGGAATAAAAATAAATAAATCAAAAAAATCAAAACATGCCTCAATGACATATTGAATACTTGATTGAGGTAAAGTTGGTTTTACATCCGCACATTCATTCAGTGACAACTTATGAAATGCCCCCTATATTTTTATATATTTTTTACTTTCAATATTTGGTATGAACGCAAGTTTAACTTTAAAACAACATTAGCACAAATAGTTTGATTGTGAACAATGTTGTACTTTGAAAGTGATTATATGATTTACTATTTAGAATTTGAATTGATTTTCTTTGGTGAAATTATATTATTAAGGAGAAAGACTGAATATGCAAATATACAACTAACTTTACCTCAACAGATACTTGAAGCACTGCTGAATAAAATACAGAAGAACTTCACAATTTAAACATTAAATTATCATAGGGAAGGCTAAAGACAAATTAAAATAATATAACGAGATTTGGGACCAACACAAACAGTAAATAGCGCTAAACAGCAAGTAAATGTGTATTCAGATGCCACACCAATACAGTAATAAGCTCTATCAGCATTTAAAGCGTGCTGTGATCTCTGTCCTATTTGGCAAAATTATGACTGCAAACAGAGATAGAGGAGCATGAGTCAGCAAACCTTTCCCCTTGTAGTAAATTCTTAAGCCTTTCGATAAAGTAAATACCTCAAGAACCTACAGGCAACCTACGCTACAAAGTCTCAATATCAAACTCAAACGCATGGCGGTTCAAGGTTTGCATGTAACGTCTGCTATTGAGGAAGTATATGCGTTAATTAGTTTGCGCGTGCATGGGGGGCGTAGACCTGCCATCTTATCAAAGGTCATTTCTGAGCTGCTTTCAGCGGTTTATTATGGGATGCGACATTGCACAAAATATTAGTAATAGGATGTACAACTCAACATTGTGTTTTTAAACATGTTCGGTCATTTATATTTGCATTGCATTCGCACAGCAAATTCCGTGCAATTGCATGCTACTCTATCATCATGCATACGTAAAAATATGACAACAGACGTCTTCAATCTCGATCATGGAGTGCGTAGTAGTTTCATGCTAGCTCGACGCGCGCGCTGCTCTCCTGCTACATGAACGTCATTTCAAATATGGATCAAAACAGACATTTTTTACCTCTTGATTGAAATAGACGGTGCCGGTCACTTCACCGGTGCCTTTAAGCACACAAACGGCCTTGTTCACCATGCTGACTGTAGATTAGGCAAACTGAGAAGTTGTGAGAGAGTGAAAGAAACCGACTGTGTTTGATAAGAGGAGGCACGTGAGCGGAATCGACCAATGAGGAGGCAGAAAAGAGCGGTGGATGCTGATTGGTTCAAAGTCTGGCGTGTCACGGTGACATAAGGTATCGTTTTGAATGAACTTGTGGAACCAGTTACTTTAGTTATTTTATTAGTTATATAAACTGACACTGAAAGTAAACTCTTGTCACTTTTCTTGCCATTTTAATTACAATTACGACACGGCGGCTTAATGGTTAACACTGTCGCCTCACAGCATGAAGATTGCTGGTTCGAGTTACAGCTAGCTTAGTTGGCATTTCTATGTAGAGTTTGCATGTACTCCATGTGTTGGCGTGGCTTTCCTCCGGTTGCTTCGGTTTCCCCTACATGACAAAGACATGCACTATAGGTAAATTGTATTAACTAAATTGGCCATAGTGTATGTGTGAATGAGTGTGTTTGGTTGTTTCCCAGTACTGAAACAGCATCCGCTTAGTAATAAAATATGCTGAATAAGTTTCTGTCTCGTTCCATTGTGGCCACCCCTGATGAATAAAGGGACTACCCCGAAGAAAAATGAATGAATGGAGTTTCTGAATAACATCCTTTTCTTGCTCAATGTAAGTCACTTTGAAAAAAAAAGTAAGAGTAAAAGTTAAACCAGTTAAACTTAGATGTTCAGACAATAAAAGAAGTTATAACAATATCTTTCTTATTATTTGTTACAGTATAAATATTTCTGATCATAAAGTGGTTTCAATAAGAATGTACATCACATGTATTATTTTGGCTACCTATGTGGTACATTCAAAGGTACAGTTCACCCAAATATGAAGATTCTGTCATTTACTTACCTTCCACCTGTTGCAAACCTGTTTGAATTTCTTCTGTTTAACGATCTTCGAAGAATGTTAGAAACCGGTGGGCATTGAATTTTATGTAATTGGTCCCTACTATGGATATATAAGGCTACCAGTTTCCAGTATTCTTTAAAATATCTATACTCATGTGCTTTACATCAGACAAAAAGCTCACACATTGATTGAACAACTTGAAGTTGAGTGAATAGTTAGTACATATAGTTATTTGGCTCAAATTACACAGTCCTATAGTATTATTCTTTAAAAAAAGAAATATATCAAAACCATGTTTGTCACTTTGACCTTGGCATTTGGTCACATGCATCCTCTAATTCTACAGTCATGCCCTATTCATATACATATACTGTAGACATCCTATTCAAACCATTACAAATGGTTTTGGTACAGTGTCACATGATAACTACCACAAATCATAATAAAACTGGTTAAATATAGTTAAAAGCTCAGAAAAAGCTCAGTTTTTTTATTCATGATTAGTTTTAAATGCACGACTAGAATAAATGTTAAAAACAAGTTGCATAAACCAGTTCATTCATTTGGTATGAAAATATTTTATTAAAACCACCTCCTGTCGCTGAAATATTTGGAGTTCCTATCTCCAAAAACTTAAAAATGATAAAAACGTCGTTTTTTTTTTTTTTTGAATGTTGTAAACATTAAGTTAAAAACATTACAGCAAAAGGGTCTTAATATCATATTTTAGTCAGCGTTTCCAAATATTAAACTCAACAGGGATATCATTGAAAAAAAAAAAAAGCCAGTCAAAATCTACAAACATTATTGGAGTAATGTTAGCATATGTACAGCAAACAATTAATCGTTTCTTTTCCTTATCTTCAGTTTTAATACAACATTCAAGCTTCATTGAGGTGGGACAATAAATTCACAAGGCAACGCTCCACGTTTGCCAAAACACAAATTTGAAAAACTTGGTTTGTGATGACGAAGCAATCCTCATATGCATAAAGCGTCCCACAACAGTTGGACTTTGCTTTTTAGCCAGCAGTATTCAAGATTAGCACTGACACAGAAGAAGCTCATGTGGTCTTAATGAGTAAAGAAGCCTCTACGACTCCTCTTTTTGTGTTTGTTCTTCAGATTTGTTCTCTGCTATGGGTTCTGAAGCTTCCGAGTCTGCTGTAGCTGCAGCAGAAGGTGCTGGAACATCTGGCTTGGCTTCAGCAAGTTCTTTAGTAGGGTTTGCACTGGGCTCGTTGGTATTTGCTGAGAGTCTCTCATTGGGTTCCTCACCGGCCAGACCCAATCGATCGAGTCTATCGTCGCGGTCCCAGCGTGTGCTCCTCTCTCTGCTCCCTGCGGGCCGCTTGGTCCGTTCTTCACCATCGCGGCCACGTTCCCGCTCTCCAGTATCGCGTCCTCGTTCCCTCTCTCCACCTTCGCGTCCTCGTTCCCGCTCTCCACCATCGCGTCCTCGTTCCCGCTCTCCACCATCGCGTCCTCGTTCCCTCTCTCCACCATCACGTCCTCGTTCCCTCTCTCCACCATCGCGTCCTCTTTCCCTCTCTCCACCATCGCGTCCTCGTTCCCTCTCTCCACCATCACGTCCTCGTTCTCCATCTGGACTTCTCCTCCAGCGTTCCTCCCTGCGTTCTCTTTCCCACCCACCTGGTTTCTCTGGCTCCTCGTGCCATCCTCCAAACCGCTCACGTCCATCTGGTCTTTCCCCACCACGTCCCTCACCAAAAGGCCGTCGTCCTCCAAACCAGTCCTGCTCTCGGCCTCTTCCTAATCCGGGACGTTCTCCTCTAAAAGGTCGAGCCTCATGATCATTTGGCCCCTCAGGCCTTGGTAAGCTCGGCCTCATAAAGTGAGGTCCGGGAGGTGGGAACGGTCCCCGGATGCCATGAGGTGGAGGAGGCATGCTGAAACCACCCGGTGGAGGTTCGCGGTGCATCATCTGAGGTGGACCCCTGGGTGGCATCATCTGTGGTGGCATGGGTGGCATGCCTGCCCGAGGTGGGGGAATGGGGAATCGCTGCATGTGCGGAGGTGGCATCCCCGGGGGCCGCTGAAGAGGCATCATACCTGGCCTTGTGCCAAGAAGACCAGGAGGAGACTGCATGCCCATCCCTGGTGGAGCTCCAGGAGGCACCTGGTTTCCTGCAGCATTAATGAAGACAAATTACTTAAATGAAAATCATTCTTACAGTTTATTCAGAAAATATGAATTCTGCCTGTTCACATTAAGCTAAAGCCAAAGATGTTTCTATGTGGTGGACATTTTAAGAGAGACTTCTGAGAGAGATTTCAATGATGCAGATGTAATTGTAAAATTTAGACATAGACATTTTATTTAGACATAAGAGTTTCTGGTTTTACATGAATGCACATCTGAGAAAAGAATGAATAAATGGATTTCAGAAAACAAAATGAGTCGTTTCTTTTGATACAAGGTCATAATTGTTGATGATTCCTTTCAAATATTTTAAAGGGTCATGAAACCCCCCTCTTTCGGTTCAAGTCTACCTCAGAATTTCTTTTTCAAAAAATGCTTCATGATGAATGTGGAGCGCTGCGAGCACCGGGAAGAGTGGGCTTGACTGGTGGCAGGGGAGAAAGAAGGTAGCAAACAACTGTAGTCAGTTGGCTCACAAAATGAGACCAATCGTGAGGAGACCCATGATTTCATAATTTACAAAGTTAAAATGCAAAGAAATAAACGGAAATTTAATGCCCTGCTAAATATGTTATTTGTTATTTCATAACGCATAACCACAATTTGTTCTATCATTATAAAGATAATCATATAAACACTATAAACCAATATATATATATATATATATATATATATATATATATATATATATATATATATATATATATATATATATATATATATATATATATATATATTCCAACCAATAGCCCTGTCGGCTAATCTAGAGAATTTTAAACATGTGCGAACACAGCAGCACAGATAGACAATGTGTCTGAATGGTAACAAACTCAACTGATAAAAGACAGTCCACATTCTCCAATAAGAAAGATGGACTTCGATAAGAAAACTCAGCTGTGAATAATAAAGCGAAACTGACGCATCATTACTCCACTAGCAGATTGGCACTACGTCATCAATTTTGATCCCGCCCCAAAAATTATTTTAAACCCTGAAGATGAAATTAGCTGACGAAAACTCAAAAGTATCCAGTTTTTCCCACAATTAAACTAACAGGTGCTAAAGTTCTCTTAACTGATGTTCAACACACACAAATCTGTTAAAATAGCAAAACAAGTACTGCAGGGTCTCTTGAACCTTTAAAGCTAATTCTATAGAATTTTGTATTAAAAAAACAAATATTTTGGGGGGAAAAATTATGTACAGTTTAAAGAAATATCTAGTGTTAAATAAATCTATACATAGACCCACCTGAGTTGAACACATCTGCTCCATCAGTGCTGATTTTTGGGCCCAGACCTGCTGAATCATTCGACAGGTTTTCAACAGAGCTGCCAACTACAGCGATTAAAAAGGCAAAATGAGATTAGTATGACTGTCTCAATATTACACAGGAAGAATTACTGCTGAAATCCATACCACTAAATTAAAGCTAAAGTGTATAAATTGAAGACTGCCCACCTGGAGGCATCCCGATGCCTGCTGTAGGTGGAGGAGGGCCAGCAGCACCCATATGGGGCATGGCACCCGGTGGGAGAAATCCTGAAAGAAAAAAACTATACGTGTTGGAAAATGGACACAAACATCTATAATTAATGCTGTGTGAGTATTATTTCTATACCTGGTGGCATCTGCATGGGGTTAAAGGCTGGCCGCATGAAGGGACCTGGAGGTGGAGGAACACCAGGTGGGAATGAGGGTGGTGGGATGTTCATGTGTGCTGGGAATCCCGGAGGTGGGACACCAACTGCTCCTATTGGCTGGACAGGAGGAACCTGAAGATGAATAATTAAAAAAAGAATAAATAAATAGTACAAACCCAAACTTGAATGCATATGAATCAGGCAATGTTGCTTTACCTGCATAGGTATGACAGTTTGGGTCTCTTCCACTTTTCCCACCTCTGGCCGGCCGTTCTGAGACTCATCAGTCTTCTGTTCAATCTGAGAGTTTCGCCATTCTGTATAAGGATAAATCACATATCACTGTGTGTCCTCAAAGCTGACAGATCAAGCAGACTAATATTCTATGTCTTCAGAAGAAGAGTATCAAATAAAAAACAATGCTTTAAAGCAGGGGTGTTCAAACTCAGTCCTAGAGGGCCGGTGTCCTAAAGAGTTTAGCTCCAACCCTAATCAAACACACATGAACAAGTTAATCAAGCTCTTACTAGATAAACTATAAACTTCCTGGCTGGTTTGTTGAAGCAAGTTGGAGCTAAACTCAGCAGGACACTGGTTCTCCAAGACCGAGTTTGGACACCCCTGCTTTAAAGCATTTCTTTCAAATCAAACCTACTCAAATTGCAGTAAACAATGGTATTAGGCTACCAGGCAAGCTTTGGTGTTTAACAATTTTTGTAAAACCAGACAAAATGTATTTGCTTCTGACAGGAACTAGAGCCCAGGTTGGACAAATAGTTGAATACCTGGCGCAAGAGTGTCAGAATCCAGCATCCCTCCTTCTCTGAATACGTCCAAGTCCTCCATCTTTACCTTGGACCATGGAACATAGGTAACACCCAATTCCACATCCCAATACTGCTTGAATTCAGCCTTAATGCCCTTATTTAGAGCCCAGGCAATCTGGAGAAATACAGTGATGAATATATGACTGTGAATAAAATGTAAAATATATTACAAATAAATAATAATATGAAATATAATTAAAACTTGTATATACTCTCTGTATTATTTCAATGTTCTAAAATATAATTTATTACTGTGATGAAACAGTGAATTTTCAGTATCATCATTTCAGTCTATGATCCTTCAGAAATTGTTATAATTTGCTGATTTTATGACGCTCAATATTTTATACAAACCGTTATAAGCTTAAATGATTCTTTCATAAATTGAAAGTTCCATATAAAAACTATCAATGCTATAACAGAGTTTCTGCAGGTTTCACCAAGTTAAAGTTAAGCCTTTAAGACATTTTAGAACCATTATGAATAAAATTTTAGACTCATAAAGAGCTAAATGCTATTTTTACTTGCCCTATCAAAAAACTATTCAAATGTAATACATTTAATAATACAACAATATTAATAATTTAGTTTGAAATATTTAAAAATAATTTTCAAATATATCCATTCACAAACCTTATAACCCTTACCAAGAATAGACCAAAACATAGCTGTAAATTACTTCAGTCTACAATAACAATAATTTAATAATAAAAAAATTTAGATCAGGTCAGTATCCTCAGCAGTAAATAAATGAAGAACTTTTAAGCAAAAGTTACTGCAAGGAAAGTTTTAGAAAAATGAAGACTTGTTAATAAGATGTAAAGACCTACAACACAACATTTCAGTAGATTTAACACTTTTTAAGGCCTACAATTAGCTTTTGAGATTTAAGACCCCGCGGAAACCCTGTATAAATGTATTGCATCTTTGCTAAAACAAAAATAAAATAAAAAAATCCCGTTTAAAATACTTTTATTATTATTATTTATTAGTGTTTCTGCATTTTAGTCTTTTATTTGATCAGTGTATGAAATGCACTAATACATTTCTGGCACTACTTGTATCTTACATGTTTGTTCTATTTATATTTCCTATTTTAATTTCTACTTTATTTAATAATGGAATTTAAAGTGGAAAGCAAAGAAAAAATGTGCATTTGACAATTATCATTCACTTTATTTACTTTAATTGATCCGTTTTCTGTTATCATCTTATACCTTAATGGCTTTCTGGTTGACTTTGTATGGACCTCTGCTTAGTTTTTGCAGGGCTCGATAGGCATCTTGACGATGAATCATGACAATGTAGGCACAACCTCGTGGAGGAATCATCTATCAAAATCAAATAAACAACACATGGCATTAGGTTAGAAAGCTATGAGCTACACATTAAACAGAACGTACAATAATAATCCAGTACATACATTAATTGAATCTATCTGGCCAAACTCCTCTAGTATAGAGGCCACGTCCTGCTGCTGTGTCCTCTTATCCAGCTGACCCACCCATAGAGTTGTGCTGCACACTGAAAGAGAGGAACAACTATTCATTGAAAACAGGAAGAAGGTTCAATAGGGTCAAAGGTGATTTCTATGCACATTTTGTCAAGTAAATCTCCAGCATGTGCTTTCAGATGGAGCAGCATTTACTACACAGGTTTGTAGTATACTGACAAGCTATGCAAATTCAAAGTCAGTCACCCTAACTGGTTGATAATAAAATGAAGATCATTCTGTGATAATGACAAATGTCTGAATTTACAACAGCTCTGTGTAGTAAATGCTGCTCCATCTGAAAACGTGTGAAAATAACACATCAACATGTTTTTACTCTAAGCACGCTCGATTAAATCAGTGAAAGCAGTGAAATCTTCAGCTTATTAGGAAATTACTATGGTGATTTCCTGGGTTTTTCCTACAGCAGGGTTTTTAATCGGTTGCAAATTGAGAAATGATTTTCTGAATGTCTCCTGATATTCTCTTGAATCAATTTGGAGTTCAGTTTTTAACACCAGAGGCGCTGTATGCTTTATAAACAGCAACACTTTGCTAATCCCTACACATTCCACTTGAATGTAAAAGAATCATTAATAAAGAGAATGATTCAATGAAAATTAAGTTCAATTGACCACTTACAGCAGGGATGTCCAGACTTGGTCCTGGAGGGCCGGTGTCCTGCAAAGTTTAGTTCCAACCCCAATCAGACACAGCTGACCCAGCTAATCAAGCTCTTACTAGGCAGTATAGAAACATCTATGCAGGTGTGTTGAAGCAAGTTGGAGCTAAAATCTGCAGGACACCGGCCCTCCAGGACCGAGTTTGGACACCCCTGACTTACAGTAAATGATCGAAAGCACTTGCTCACTAAAAGCATATGATTAAAAACTAGCCTAGAGCCCCATTTGTTGTTTGACTCAAGATATAACCATTATGCACCCCTAAAATCTAGGCATCGATCCATGAATAACAACATGTATCGCCCTCCAAAGGGCACTTTGAAATGAAAAGAAACATGACCGCCATACTGAAGTGTTGTTCCAAACCAAAGTGCGCAAAACTGGCTTGTTTGAAGGGCCTTTTGGAATGAAGGATTTGAAGGGTACAATTGATGGACACCTCAGGCACCCATGACGTATTCATTGTTAGATGTCACACAGACAGATAGCTGTTTGACTTTTGGCAAATACTGTGATATTTATAAATAAAGTTATAAATAAAATGATAATAAATTCTATTACAATGATATATACGTTAAAACATACATGCATAAATAATGAAAAATAAATAAACAAGGCGCAGCCTGCACAATCTACTCATATTTCCAGATTTCATAATATTACAGTTTTGTGGGTGTCAACCAGCAGACAAAAAGTGCGACAAAAACACCTCCTCGATTGTCTCGTTATGACAACGCAGAAGTGCGTTCCAAAAAATTATTTTTTGACCACTGCACCCTTCATCCCTTTGAAGCAGTCACTTTAAAGGGTTAACACTTTGAAGTGATTAGAGCATAGGGATGAGCCCTTCTGAATGAAGAGCAGCATCAATCATCCAAACCCTAGTCTCTTCTTTGCTGTTTTTTTGGAGTTTCCACACAAGAGCGCCCTCTATCCATCATCTGAGATTTCACAGAACCATACTTCCCGGATGTGCATGACAATCGCAGCTTTGCATAAATGTGTTTGCAATTTTATTTCGATGAATCACCCACACCTAAGGTTCAGTACTGTGTTATGAATACTTAGAAGTGAAAGTGGCCTTCTTACCACTGAGTGTGTTATTTTTAACAGGAGGGAGGCCTTTCTGTCTTCGTTCTCTTTCCTTTTCTCTGTCTCTCCTTTCCTGAGAGCGCGAGCGAGGTGACTGACGCCGCCGTTCTCGAGACCGAGACCGAGATCGTCGATGCCTCATTCGTCTAGACCGGGAATTGGATCGAGACCTTCTTCTTTTAGGAGACCTGAAAAAACAACATCCCCATTTACAATTTACTATATTTTTCTAGGATTTCATGTTTTTGTAACATATCACAGAATCCAATGATATACAATTACAATGATTTACAATTGCAGAAGAAATTTAAATATTTCATATCATCTTGATGAGCCATTCTTCTGGTTTATCCTTGCAAAAAAAGACTATTTTTTTTCATGCAGAGTTAAAATACACACAAGTGTGCATTTATTTGTTAATTAAACATAGCAGACAAGGAGCATGTGTGTTGTGTAAAATACAGGGAGCTTACGAAGGTGTGTGGAATAGAAGTACGTTTTGTTGTGTTTAATGGTCAATTGCAGCATATATTTGCAGGAAACCAACATGCTTTTAAAGAGAGAGTTCACCTAAAAGAAAACTTATGTTATCATTTACTCTCTTTCATGTGGTTTTAAACCTTTATGAGTTTCTTTCTACTGTTGGAACACAAAAGAAAGTATTGCTGGGACCCATCGATCTCCATAGTAGGAAAAAAATTCTGTATATTTGAACAAGTAAAAGGTGATTAAATTATGAAAGAATTTATCTTTTGGGGTGAATTATCTCTTTAAGGCAGGCGAAGTGAAATAAAAGTCTAAAATGTTATTGTACTGGTTTATGACCCTCTAACCTTGCCGCAAGGACTCAAAATAAAAACTGTGAGCTTTAGATGAATGGTTATCGTTGTTCATAAGGATTTTTGTGTACACACCTCGACCCCGAGCGTGATCTTGACCTCTTGTCTTCATGGGCAGACCTCGCAGATGCATCTGAATTCATCAGACTTTCCTGTGACAGAATCGAATAATGATTAGTGTAAGATTTAATGGCAGTTTTTCCCTGTTATATATCAGTCAATTTTCACAATCCTTTTACCGCATGTCCAGACATAAGTTGATTGAAGGCCTCATTTTGAGGAGGGAAAGCTGCGTTCGGCTGCCCCATTGGAGGCATCATGCCTGGATAGGGCTGAGAGGTCATGAGACCAAAGCCTTGGACCTGTCCATTTGAAGGTAGAACAACCTGAGCACATCAAAACCAAAACATGACTAGGGAATAATAAATCACAGATAAATGTCATCTGATTAAATATTAGGCAAAAAATGCCTTCCAAAAAAGGAGGCTGTGATAATCTACCTGTTGGCGCTGTGATACAGCCATCATATGCTGTTGAAAGTGCTGCATCTGATTGGCTGGAGGAAATCCTGGGACAGTTTGCTCAGGAAAACCCCTGTGGAGACAAAGATTAACCAAATTATAAAACTTGCTCAAAAGTAAGCATGTTGTGCACTTCAACATTTAGTAAAGGAGATGCTGTATACATAGCAGGTTGGACAGACTGCGCTTCCTCCTTCTTGGCATCCTCTCCAGCATCTGGCTCATCGTCATAGTCAAAGCGGTCAAGAATTGTCTAAAAAAAAAAAAAGAGGAGGAAAGACACAAAAGAACATACTCCCATTATCTTTAATAAAGATTTTAATAAACTAATACAATTACAAACAATTGAAAATATTGTTCAAAAGTTTAAGCGCTTAAGATTTTTTAAAAACTTTTGAAAGAGCATGTAAATTTAAAAATATACTAAATAATACTACATTGGTATTATTAGTAGTACTGTTGTGTCATTTTATAAACATCAATAGAAATATTACATTACATTTCTACGCCAACTAATCAGAATTTTTTAGAATCATCAATCTTTCAATTTCACACAATCCTTCAGAAATAATGCATACATGCTGATATCTAGTCATTTTAAATTTCAAAAACCAATGTTCTGCATATAATTTTTGTGGAAAAAGTGGTACAGGATTGGACTGCATCATTTTAATCATGTATGTAATGAACATGTATGTAACTTTAAATCAATTTTATGTCTATTTTGATCATCATCATCTATTTTTACTTAATGCCATGCCAGCAATAACGGCTATGGCAAAATCATTTCCTTATTAAATATACATTTAAAAACCACAAACAACCAAATACATAAGTTAGAGATTTTTGTCTCTTTTGGTCATTCTGAAATGGGTCATATGCAATTAAACTTAAAGAATAAAAATAAAAAAACACTTAGGAATGGTATTTGACTACTGACCACATTCCACACAAACTCTTCCATACCCTCACTGCACACCATCAATATGTAGCATGCACTGCTCTTTAACCAATCCACACTTAAAACAAAAGTGACTACAACTATATGTACACCAATTCATTGTACACATCGCTGTCAACACTGCCAATTTTACATAGTCCTGTTTTTTGGGAGTATGCTGTTGTATGTTGTCTGTTTTTTGCACTGTCTGTTTCTATATCTAAGCTTTTCACTCATCACAGCACACGTGCTGCGGATGATGTGACAATAAAAGTGATTTGATTTGACTAATTCCTGCAATGGCTTTCAGATGAGCAGTTCTTGTGTGCTTCTAAATACCAAAGTAAGTTGAAAAACATTTGATCTGATATATCACCTTGTCGAAGGTGGCTTTCTTTTCCACAGGCTGCGGTGCGTGATGGATGTGCTGATGTGGGATGGTGGATGGGGGTGCTATAGCCTGGGCTTGTAGATGGAGATGACTCCTGTTATTGTCCACCACCGGAGACTGAGGTTTCCCTGGTGGCTGAAAGTTCTGCAGCATCTGCTGAAGCTTCAGAAAGCACGAGTAACTATGACTATCTCAACAGATTTTATTTTTTTGGTGTATGGTACATGTTTGCAAAGAGTTCTGCAGAAAATGCAGTGCAATGCTAATAATCCGACTAACCTGCTGTCCTTGAGAAGACTGAATTAGCTGAGCAACTGCAGCAAAGGCATCCGAGTTCTGAAGCTGAGGCACAGCTGCTACAATTGAGTTTGTCGTCACCACAGGATGAGCCTCCTGTTCCCTCACGGGAGACTGTGGAGAAGCTGCAGAAGCACATTGACAATAAGCTTGTATATTTTAATAGATATTTTAAATTGCATGTAACAAGCTAAAACATTTTATTATAGGAAAACTTTCGGCAGGGTAGTCTGGAAACAGTTTTGATTATTGATGCACAAATTACAGAATCACAAATCTGATTTGATTCAATGAAATGGACAGTTTTAGCTAATTCACACAAATAAACTTTAAATAACCAGAGCTTCAATCAGAAAAAAACATAAAATTGACTTAAAAAATGATGCTCTTATTCATATCTAAATATTATCTAATTATGCACCTATTCATATCTAAATCAAATTCGGCCACTGAAGCTTAAGGATGTTTGGTTGATCAACAAGAAACTTGAATTGAAGTCACAATTCTGGTTGGCTTTATCAAAAAATAAAACATGTTAAAACAGGCTGAATGTATTAATGTGCTATATTTTTAATAAAAGCCCACCAAAATTATATTATTTCATCCCATACAGTGATTTAGTTTATTCAGTATACTTGAAATAAACTAAATTGATTTATTCTTAATCTTGTTATACATGATTTGTAGCTTCAAACGTTTATCATAAATATACCTTCAATGGAGAGATGAAATCTCTCAAACTTGGTTAAAAATATCTTCATTTGTGTTCAGAACTTCAGACGATGAATGAAATTCTTGAGAGTTTACAAAGACATGATGATGATTATTTGTGAGGTAAAATCATACTGCAGTGAACTATTGCTTTAATACACCTACACTTTAGGTCAATAACTATTTAAATGTTTTAAAAAGCATTTCATACTCAAGGCAGCATTAATTTGAACAACATACTGGGCTATATTACAAAATACAATACTAGAATTGTATTATATTTTTCTACTTTAGCAATGTTTCTAAAGTTGCTTTTAGTCAATTTAAAGTTTCCTTGATAAATTATTTGCAAAAAACACATTTTTCATAAATGTAAGACATATTTTCACATTTCTCGCACAAAAAAATGATAGTAGATTGTATTACCAATCTCAAATGAAAGAAAACTGTATCTTACCTGCATCTGGGCCATTGTCCAAGCCTGAGGAGCTGCTGGACCCAGCAGCCATGTCCAACAGAGGCTGAATGACCTCGATCTTAAACACTCCATTCTTCTGCCACAGGTTGAGCACTCGTACTATCTTACTCTGAAAAAAAAAACACATAAATATTCAAATCATTAGTCATACAATGACACATCTAAATAAATCTTTTATAGTCTTTATATTTAAATACTCTCACCCGATCTTCAGTGGGACACAAGCATAGATTCTCAAATGTCCCAGTGATGTTTTTAGTAAACCTGGGTCCAAACACATCTTTATCTGCTCCAAACTGATGCCGTGACTGTCTCACAATGGAATCCACCACATAGAGACCGGGAACTTTGTACTCCGGTTTGCACTGTGTACGGAATAACATTCAGTAACTAAATACAGCCAACAATCATTCAACTTTAATCAAGTTCCGACAGGCACCTACCTTCTTTATGAACTTTTCCACTATCTGGACAACATGCTTGTATAACTGAAAGACAAAATGTTTTCAAATGTCACTGCGTTCAAGTGTCTTTGACTACAAGCCTCATGGGTGACAAGTAAACAGATTTAAATCATATTCTAACTAACCATATTAAGTATCCAATGTGAAGATGCGTGCAATCAACAACAAGACAGACTTACTTTGATAGCTTTTATGGCAGATTTGGTGATAGAGATCATCTTGGCCCTCGAGATGGGGGGCTTGGTGTCCATCAAGGAAAACAACTGCAATGAAAACCAGATGTACAGTAGTGTTAATGCATAAGGTGCTAATGAGGTTTGAGGTCCTACAGGAAGCATACAAACATCATTACTGAATAATCACACTTAACACTGCCTTCAAAATATTTTACACCAAAAGGATGATGTGTTTTGTTTTATAGATACTAAAGTATTATACTTATTCTGTGCTACAAATATATCAAAAGATATAGCAGTACACATTAAAGCAGCATTTTATTTCCAATGAATTTATGATTTTGTAAGGCATATTCTGTGAAATCTAGCTTACAGAAACACTTTATAAAATAACAGAAGGCCTTTCATAATTTATAGCACTGTTTACAAATACAGATGCACCATAGCATGCTGGATCGAAATTGAATGCCACATTCACACTTGAAGTTGATTTTATTGGATTTCTAGTAGAAAGGAGGTATTCTAAAGCTTGTTGTTAAAATGCTTTCTCGTTTTCTACTTCAATATGCAGAGACCACTGTAATAACCGTTTATCATATGCTGATGATTTTCCTGGAAACATAAACATTGTGATTTGTTTTGTTAATGAAATGCAACAGTCTGGTTCCCTCAAGGTCAAATTCAATCATTTTCTTCACAGAAACAAAACTTATAATGATAACAGCATTAAAGACAGATCTACTGTGAGCAATGGGGTGGTTAATCTGTGTTATTTGCTTTTTGATCAAGTTAATAATCGGCATTACTACATCATAGTTTAATAACTGTTGAAATGCAAAATTCCTAATGAGAAAAATATTCATGGTTTTGCCAGGAAAGAAAATCTGCAAATCAGAGAAGCAAACTGAACAACCCTGTAAAAAAAACTTCCTTTTTCTTAAAACAAAGACTGTAATGTTGTGACTTTCCTCACGTTGCATATATCTTCAACATTAACTTCCATTAAAATCCATTTGGAAGAAATACCTTTTCAAACATGGTTGCTGAACAAACGTGTGTTTAGTTTGTTTTCAACAAAAACACTGAAAGAGTTTTGGCTGTCTGCAACTCACATGGTCGCCCACTAGAGCTAAGCAGGGCTGTGCACAGTCTGCACCCGGATGGGAGACCACATGGGAAAGCTAGGTTGCTGACAGAGGTGGTGTTAGTGTGACCAGCAGGGGGTGCTCAACCTGAGGTCTGTTCGGGTCCTAATGCCCCAGTACATTGACGCGGACTCTATACTGCTCAGAGAGAGCTGTCTTTTGGATAAGATGTCGCTAAAACTAGAGGAGAGTAGGGGTTTACCACTGGCATCCTGGCCTCTGTCCATCATGGCCTCATAACCATCCCCATATCACAATGGGCGTCATCACACCGTCTCCTCTCCACCAATCAGCAGGTGTGCGGTGTGGTGCAATATTAATGCCGTCAAGTCATCCAGGTGGATGCTGCACACTGGTGGTGGATGAGGAAATTCCCTCCAAAAATGTGTAAAGCGCTTAGAGTGTCCAGAAAAGCGCTATATAAATGTAAAGAATGATTATTCTTATTATTAACAATGGTGCACCTAAACAGGGACCTGAAAATGCAGATTTTTGAAGCTCGATTTAAAAATGCATTTTTTTGGAAAACTTTACAATATCATCCCTGCATAAACTACAAAAAACTATTTTTTGTGGACAAAGACAACCACATAAACAAAAATCGGTTTGCAAGTACGCTGTCAAAACCTAAAAGAATAATTTGCTCTATTCCCCGTAAAGTTTCTCATAGGGATTTATAATGAGAGTTTTCATTTAATGAATTCATTTAAACATCGTGTTCAGAAACATACACCCCCTCAAGCGTTCTTATTTTGCACCTTAATATAAATGTACATTTTGTATAATACATGCAAGCGCTTCAAAGTTCATGTTTTCTGATAAGTATGTGTCTGTTCACATTAAAGAGCAAAACTTTTAAGATAGTTCACCCCAAAATAAAATTGTATTCACCATTTACTCACCCTCAAGTGATGCCAGACCTTTAGGAAATTCTTTTTTCTGTTGATCACAAATCAAGAAGTTATTTCGAAGAATGTTGGAAACCGATTCCCACTGACATCCACGGTAGGAAAAACAAATACTATGGAAGTCAATGGCTAATAGTTTCCAACATTTTTCTTTTGTGTTCAACAGAAAAACACAAACTCAAACAGGTTTGTGACAAATGGAAGAAGAGTAAGCACTGATAGAATATTCATATTTGGGTAAACAAATAAACCCTTTAAAGAATCAAGTCATGTTTAGCTCAGATTTGATCTTAGATCAGCTTAGATCAATATTGGTGTACATATAAAAAAAAAAAACAGGCAAAGGCAAATTATTATGTTGTGGCTCTTTATTTTACATGTTCAGTCTAGACGCTACAGTATAGACTGTACATATGTCAACTAAAACAATAGAAGACTACAGCTCAGGGCCAGGAGCTGCAGTAAAAAGTTTTTAACATAACAGCACAGTGATTGAGTTTGTGTTGAGGCCATGACTGATTATTTAGCTGACTAATAGGGGGATATCTGCTAAAAGAGACAGTTCACCCAAAACTGAATGTCATCATTTACGCTACCTTCACTTGTTTCAAACCTGTTTGCATTTCATTCTACTGTTGGACACAAAAGACAGTATTTTAAAGAAAGCTGAAAACAATCAATATTCATACTATTTGTCTTTCCTAAATATCATTTGTGTTCAACAGAAGAAGAAAAGAAAGAAACTCATAAGAGTTTAAAACCTATTGAGGGTGAGTAAATTTTCATTTCAGGGTGAATTATGCCTTTTATAACAAGTAAAAACTTTACCAAATAACAGTTCATATCAACATAAACTCAATGTTTACTTTCTTTGATAACGTTGAACTCCAGTAGGCAGAAAGAATAGAACTCATTTGCATTTCTTAAAGATACAGTAAAAAACATCCTCTCAAAAATAGATACTCAAAACTAAATTTGACGGCATTTTTATGCAAATTCCCCATGGGACTTGACAAACAAGTCTAACTAAGAAACAATTTTGATATCTCTATCGTCGGCGGACACATTTTTGTATAATTAACGTTAGCCGTTTGAGCCCATTATTGTTTATCTCGACCATAAACGAACAATACGAAGTTACTGAAGGAATGAACTGTGACAGATTACGGCTGTTTCCTCAAATGCACTAAAAGCTGCAAACTCGTGGCTGCACAGATAGCATTCGGTGACTGTAAACAACATGAGAACTAATCCGTGTCTGATCATAACGTTACATCTTCAGCACATGAGTGATTCATACATGCTAGATCAGACGTACGAAAGCAGAAACTATCATGCAAAATGTCCAGCAGCAGATCACGCTCTCTATTATGATAACCAGGCCTGCTGTTATGGCGTCAAACCTATCGTAATACACAGATCTAATGATTCAGGCTAATATTTATAAAAGGACGGGGTGTTGTGGTCAGCTATACCCAAGCTCACAGCATGCAGCTACGCAATTTAAACACTGAGGCCTTCATCTGCTCTGGCCCTTTGCAACACATTGAACGATTGTGTTCACCAAACCGCCATTTTGCAGCCGTTTTATCTGCCCGAACACGCACACACCTCGTGATTAAACGCGTTGACGGCGTCCATGGCGTCCCGTCTCTGCTCCGCGGTCGCTTTCTCGGGTAAATTCAGAAATATGTGTGGTACTGTCCTCCAGCAGGCCGCCCCAACATGTCCGCCCCTGGCAGCAGACAGACAGCTCGGACTCGGAGTCGGCGCGGTGCTCGCGGTGCAGGATGGGATTGAAACGCTGCTTTGGCGAAGCACGAGCACTAGATGGCGCTGAGAGCACGCAGGAAAAGTCGAGAACGAAATCAAATTCCTTTTGTGATAAAAATATATAGATATTTGCAAATTTACGCGCGCAAATTTATACGGTAAACATATATGTTGATCTGGTTAAAATGTATTTTAAATATATGCTAAATATATGTTGTTATGGGGTGTGGGATTGCCTGCAAAATTTTAAAATACATATCATTTTTACCTTCATGTACCAAATGATATTTAAAATGAATTGCAGGGCAGGGGCGCCCCCAAGGGGTGGGATACGGCCACCCTTGTGTAAACTGTGGCCACCCCAATATGATTTAGTTGTTGATATTATTAATTTAAATGTACTTACGTAAATTCACAATATTTTAATAAATGAATTAATAAATAAAATGCAGCCACTAAATTATTATTATATTATATAAATTGCAACATTTCAAGAGTACTTAATAGAATTAATTAAAACTTCATTATTTAATTTACCAGAAACAAAAATATAACATCATTATTCACAATATATACACAATTCATAATTCTTTTGTTTGCCACCCCAAGATTTGGTGTGGCCTTACTTGGCCACCCGTAAGAAAACTTTTTGTGGGCGCCACTGTTGCAGGGTCAAGAAAATGTATTTTCAACCTTACAAAATAATATGGAGGAAAATATATTTGAAAAAGTATGCTAATGTATTTTCTTTAAGTCAGGGGTGCCCAAAGTTTTTCATATGAAGGGCCAAAAACCAAATATCATTGAGAGCAGTGGGCTGAAGATAAATATGCTAAATTATATTGCATTAAAGTTACCATCAGTCAATTTGTAATTTGTTTTTATAAAATTTCAAAATAGAAAAAAAATGCTTTAAATCGTATTAACTAACACAGTATAACTTTTAAAATGATAATTTATTGCAAAAAAAGAAACATTTATAACACAGTGGAGTTCAACGCTGAATACACTTGTCAAGCAGAATCTGCCTTTGCCTTGATCTGCTCACCAAAGTCTCTGCATTGTCGGGTGACAGTATGTACATTGGAACAAAATCTGATTAATTTACACCATTTAACTAACACATTTAATTTCAGCTAGTTTTTAACAATAAAACAAAAAGTTACATTAAATTTGAGATGACAATCTCGTATCATTTCCCCTCTCTTCTTCTTATGGAAATATATTTTAAATTATTGTAATATATAAATAGCCTATATATATATATATATATATATATATATATATATATATATATATATATATATATATATATATATATATATATATATATAGATGGAAATATATTTGGGATAGTTAAAATTTTGTCCATTCCAAACATAAATAAACATATAAAATATAACTTTATTTTGCCGATTTTTAATCTTTTTTGCAAAATAATTACCATTAGGATAATGAACATGTGTACTAGAAATAGCTTTTAAGTGCAGCAAAACCATTAACATCTTGGTTGACATGGTTACAATACAATAACTTTTGTATTATATAAAATATTTTTTTTTCCCTTTTGAGTAAAATCATAAGGGTAGCAATGAACACATATAAGGAGACCTTTGTATTCCAAACATTATAACGATATACATTCAGCATTCCTGGATTATAAATCATGTAACGTTGGTTTTGACACTGCATATGGTTTATCAAACCCGCTGGGTTTAAATGCTTCTTATTATTATTCCAAATGCTGGAGGCTGCCTGGTGTTCACTCTTGACAGTTTGAATAAAACTGATGATTCAGTCCCTCTTTTGTGAGCAACTGCATTCATTTAAATCTTTCTGTAGGTCTGTAATAAGAAACAGCTGATATTCAGTATGTTTCTGAGATGAAAATCCTTTCTAATTAGAAAATACAAAAAGATTTAGAGGTTTTGAAAATGTCTATGACAGAGCATTACATCTGGTTAGAGGCCTTCCCTGACCTTTGGTCCCTGTGTGTTAAAATTTTTTTTCACAAATGTCCTTTGTATTAACATTTTTAATATTGAGAAAATAGAGAAATAGATTATGCTGCCTGTCAAATGTTTAAGTTCAGAAAGTTTTATGAAAGAAAATGTTTAAAAATTTGTATTATTTATTTATTCATTCATTTTCCTTCAGCTTAGTGCCTTTATTTATAAAGGGTCACCACAGTGGAATGAACCGCCAACTCATCCAGTATATGTTGCACTGCGGATGCTCTTCCAGACGCAACTCAGTACTGGAAACATCCATATACTCTTGCATTCACAAACATAGATTAGCCCAGTTTAGTTTATTCAATTCACCTCTATGGCATGTCTTTGGACTGTGGGGGAAACCGGAGCACCCAGAGGAAACTCACGCCAACACGGGGAGAACATGCAAACTCCACACAGAAGCACCATCTGGTCCAGCCAGGGCTCAAACTAGTGGCCTTCTTGCTGTGAGGTGACATTGCTAACCACTGAGCCACTGTGCTGCTTTATTTATTTATTTTTTAAATGTTTATTTAAAGATTTGCAATTTAAAAAAATAGTGTTACAGGTTTCTCATGTCATCATATGCAATAATACAAGCATCTATTATACAATCGACCATCGGCTAGTATTCAAGTCTTTTGTGAAGAGTAAAATTAACAACAAATCTTTCAATACATACTCCAAAAGCTCTCAAAGAAAATTCCAGATATGCCAGAAACCATCCGATTCCTGACACACTTTATTTTTTTAAAAACATTCTTTTGTTCACCTGCACTTGACTCATATCAGTAAACAAGCTATACAGTAAAGTGATAATATAGTTACTAGGGATGCTCTAGTCAGAATTTTTGCAGCCGATACCGAAAACTAATTCCTTGTCATGTGATTAGCCAATACCAAGTACCAGTTCTGATACTTTAAGTTTCATAACGCATAAAGCAGATTTTCACTCTATGATACTTAAATGAAGATCTTGCCTTACGTTAGAGAATAAATTAAAAATGTTGCATATAATTCCTTAGAACATGTCTCCTATAACCATTTAGTGTGGACATGGTACAAAAAAATACTAACAAAGCAATCTGGAAGCATGTCTTATGTCTCAATGAAGTTTGGAGCGCATATGTGATGCACAAAAAGTTAAAATTCACACCTCTAAATCCATTACTTCTTTAATTAAAGGAAATAGGCCCATAAACAACTATTATTACAAAAAGTGCATTACTATAACATATAGTATTAAATATTCAAGTAATATATATATATATTTATTTCCCTAATATTTCCAGCCAGGTTTTAATGTACTTGTAAGATTGTAGTAACACAGAACCTTCAGTTTTTACATGTAAAAAGATTTCAGTTGTTATATATCCTCTGCCTGTAAACACTTAAACAAACACTCGTGATCGGTTCAAGAGATTGGCCAGATTAGCGAGTACTGATCGGGTCATGAAATGTGATTATCTGCCAATACTGATCTCTGGCCGATGATTGAAGCATCCCTAATTGTTACATATCACAGAAATTTTAAATCATGCATATTTCATTACTGCATTTTCAGTGTTCAGTGTCAAAAGATTCCACATAAATAATTATAATATGCTGATTTTGGTGCAATATTGTTAGGACACATTTCTCATTTTTAGTACTTATTGGACTGGACTGACACAGTTTCAATTTACTATAATCTTCTATGTTAAGCTGCTTTGACACAATCTACATTGTAAAAATAAACTGAAATTAAAATGAATTGAATTGATCAATATAGAACTCCAAAAAAAAAAAAAAAAAAAACAGCTTTATTTGAATTATTGCTAGAATTAAACAACTCAGTCTGCCAAACACAGATGAAATTAACATTTATCAGCTTGTTTAGCAGATTATGATTCATAACTAATGTCCTTCTATAGAATTTTAATCATATTGAAGCAGTGATTTTGATCAATTGATTTATTTATGATCATTTTGATTTTTCTAGATGTTCTGAAAGGCCAATAAAAGTTGTTTGAGGCCAAATTGGCTGGTGAGCAAAAAAAAAAAAAAATAAATAAATAAAAAAGTAATTATAATTGATTATAAACATCTTCACTGTCATTTTTGTCAAATCTTTCAACAGTTTTGTACATTTAAAGCATACACACAATGCATCACATAACAGTATGATGCATGCTCTATTAAGGTCAGTGGGCTTGACAAACCACCTGTACACAATCTTCCTGTCCTAACGCACCAGGCATGTTAGAAATACTTCTATGTTTTATATGTTTGTCTCTATTATAAAACTCCTATAATCATTTCTAGAACTTCATGTTCGCATTAAAATTCAATATCATTTGGTCGAATTTTTTATGATTAGCAGCTGCACTATCAATTTTCTTAGTTTTCTATTTCCACCTGGGGATGCCCATACCGAGGCCTCTAGGAGGTGCAGTGCCATTGATGGGATTCAAGACCTGTGAAGAGATGAAGCCAACCATCGAGAACTTTGACGACAACACATACACTTAATACACATATACTCTTCATTAACCTTGCACAGACATCACCTATATGATATAAAACTGCAGGTTTTTTTCATAAAATTGCACGTTTATACATAACAACTTAATTTAATTGTAGTGTAACAAAGTGCACCTTTACAAATAAACTTGAATTGAATTGAATTAGAAGTGTAATTTCTCAACAAAACCTTTAAACATTTCAAAAAGTACAACTTTAACACCAACAGAGGGCATCATTTTCTTAGAATCAACTCAATCATTTTGTCCAAAGGTTGCACATTGATACAATTCAATTCCGGGAACAATCTGAAAGCATCTCAAATTAGGCCTATAACGGTAAATGTTCACCAGACTGTCAACCTCCTTTCCAAATTAGTAATTTATGCTTATATTATAATGCTCCTGCTAAAAATAAAGTCTTCAAATGCCCTTAATAACATCCCAAACGCTGTATAAATGTCTAACAAACATGCCATGGCCCTCAAAAACAACTGGCTTCAATCCAAGACTGAAATCATAGTGTTAAGACGGATCACATAAGCCTCTGTTCACTGTCATTGTCTTAACGCAGGAAGAAGGAAACCGTGTGAGCCAGAGAAAAGTGTCCAGCATTACCATGGCTTATTTTTGCATGCCTAAGTGAACGGCAGACACAGAGATATTGTGTACAACTGTGTAATTTAAACCATGGTGCTTGGCATCACTCTTGGCACTGCGATTTGCTTTAAAACTTTTAAACCTGACATTAAATCTGATGGGGAGAAAAAAATAATAATTTTGAGAGCAAAATGAGCTCAATGTGAGTGGATACGACCCTTGAGGGACAAAACATTGCATAATATGAATCTCTATGTTGCTATGGCATATCCGAGAAAGCTTGCTATCTTGTTGCACTACCTTGATTCGAGTTATATAATAGCTCCTCAAATGTCTAATTGTGTTGACAGCTCGGAGAAGCGGTGCAAACACAATTACCAAGTCTGGAAGCTCCAATAAAATATACTTTTACTGCATCCCTTCTTTGTGAAAAATCCTCCTTAGTGACCTACTCGGATTTATTTTGCTTTTGCTTTGTGAGGGATTTATTTTGTATTAGTATTTTCATGGGGTCTGGGTTGTGTGTTTACCCATCCTTCAGAAATAGAGTTCATGACCTTCATAAATTGAAAAAAAAAAAAATGAATAGGACTGTATACTTCACTAAAGCTTAACCCAGTGAAGCTTGACATATAATGGTCAGAAAAATGTTTTTATTAAACGAACAGTTTATTGAACCTTTCTAAAATGCATGCTTTTTGTTGTTGAGTTTCACAGTTGATACATAAGGCTTTTATGGCTTATAATATAAAAATATGGACCTCACAACTGAAGAGGAAAAACACTTCTATTTTATTAACCGGCCCAATCTTCATATTAGAGTCTTGTAAATCAATATTGCAGACACTGACTTGGATAGGATATCTATGAATTTTATTTATATCTACCAACAATATGCTTAAAAGTATATTTAAATGCTTTATTTTATTATTATTAAAGCTTTAGTTGTTTTTTGCAGAGCAAAAATAAATAAGTAAATAAATAACATTTAGATAGATAGAAGTATCACATTTAATACTTTATAGCGTTTATAAAATAATAATGAATTTACTTTAGTTCAGTTTAGTGTTCATCTTGACAACAATATGTAGATAATTAAAATGATACATTAAAAAAATCTTCATTAAACTGTATAAGTCATTAATAAAAACAATCATTTAGGAGAATGATGACATTGCAAACTTTGATTTGATTTGCATTAAAGTTTGATATTAAAAAGCATTAATAATGGACAATATGTACAATGCTGTATACTTAACAGCATTACTGGGCCACCGTACTGAAGGAAAGAACTACAATTCCATGAAGCGATGAAAACATCCAAAGCTCCTTTCAGATCACACAATTTTTATTTTCAGTTACAAAAGACACTGTCAGATTATGCTATTTTATCTTCATACAATCTTGACTTGTCGTGGGTAACAAATATGCCAGACTACACATTCCTTCATGATCAGTCATCCCGTAACGTCTGCGACGAACATTGTTTCTCAAAGCAGTCACAAGTGTTGCTATAACAATATTTCTTATCTTGATTTTAGTGTTTTTTTATCTGATGTTCATCTCAATAAATACTCATGTTTGCTGAGAACTAGGCTACCTTATTTAAGGGCATTCGTTACGACATTGATAGGATCAAATGTATATTTCTTTTTAATATTAAGATATTTTCTTTTAAATAACTTTTAAATCCAAATATTTTTCAGTCATGGGTTGCTTTTTGAAAACAATCCCTCACCTGAACTTGCCGCAAGTTAGACGGAGAAAATGAAAGCACATCAGCAGCAAGGAAAATCAGGTGCTTAGAAAAAGATCTTTCAAATAATGACATATTAAAAATACCAAATATATGACAGAGGTTTGTGATACAACAATTACAGTGAAGCATTAATTAAATCCTTATTTTACACAGAGCGAAACAAATCATCCACCCGCACAGCTGAGTAGTGGATGGGCACAAACAAAAATATAATTCATATATTTTTTTCTTGGAAAAATATATATTTGAAATGAATTTCATTTGGTATCATTTGTATCTTAATTTTAATGTATTTTTGTTCAGGAATAAATGATTGAATCTTGTGTCATGATGCCAGTTTGTAGTTTAAGACTCCCCACGACACACTAAGTCATGGAAATCGTGTCGAAATTGTGACAAAATCATGTGAAAAAATCATAACAACAAATGCTTTATGTTAAATCAAGTTTCAATATATTATATATAATAATATATATAGTAAATTTTTTATACTTTTAACTTAATATCTGTATTTAGTTTCACTGACATAAATTGAGATGATAAAAAAGTTCATTTGATACAAGTTGCTGCTTTTAAATTTAATTATTCTTTTTTTAAGTTGATTAATTTATTGTGATTTAATATGTTTAGCCATTAGATATGATAGTTAATAAACCATATAAATTAAAACAATGTTCAAAATATGACAACATGCCCCAACCTGCATGTATATCATTTAGACACTTTTGATGACAGAGACAGTATATTGATGATGATCCTATAATGACATGAGTTATACTTGAATGTTCCTCACAGCACACCGTAACATGTCTGCGCTCGTGGAACAGCAAGGTCACATCTCTGAAAACTATAGTTATTTTATACTATTATTCATTGTGTCACCCCTCTCTTCATCCTTTCATTCTTCAACTTTGATTAACAGTGTGTCCTGAGGGCCAGATATTTCTATCCATCAGTGAGGTATCAGTTTTTGTCTCCACTTGTACAGCTTTGTCTTTAAGCAAGCATGCAGTGTACGGTTAATATGTGAGCGATCATGTGTAAATGTATATATGTCTGAATGAAAGCATGCATCACCACTAGAAATGATTGACGTTAGTCTATAGTTGAGTATTTGGAATCTGCTGATATACACTGACAACCAGAGGCCATAAAATTCCAATGCTGTGTGACACCAAGTGAAAACAACCAGCAGCTGTGAAACATGTATCAGGTGGAATTAAAAATGTAAAATGTCCTTATTATTATTATTTTATATTGTCTTCCAATAAAACATCCAAAGCATCCACTTATTCCAGAATTGTGGGGTAATTTCAAGAAATTTCTATACATTTCTATACATTTTCCTTAAATTGCAATATACAACAAATATATAAGTTTTGAACTGAATTTACTATTAATGTGAAATAATACAAAATTGCATAATGTGATAGGAAACATTTGATTCTGTTACTAAATTCTGTTTAAATTGGGGAAAACATTAGCTTATATCACAAACCATGCTATTAACTACTAGCTTATTACTGGCCTACTATTAAGATATTAACTGTTCATTAGAAGTTATGATTTTATTTTGCATCCCTAATTCTACCTATAGAGTCCACTTACACTTGACCATCCGAACCACAGCCAGGCGCATTTCCCAGTTCGTTTGACAAGTGTGAGTGCTCCGAATAGGGCCCAGGCATGGTTGGAAGTTATGTGCCAGAGAACAGTTCGGTTGGGTTTTGGCCCTGTAACCGAGCCTGAAACCAAAGATGCGATGTCATTTTTAAGGGACTATTTCATAAGGATTTATTAATCATTCTTACTTTTCAATGAATGCAAACTGTCATTATTTAATATGCAAATCCCTTGCTGCACATCAGCGACACCTTCAGCAAATCTCCTAATACGTGATTTTATGATCATTTATGAGATTCAAAAGTTGTGGATCTGTTCGGCAAAATATTTGCGTGTCATTGCATCCCAAACGACTAAAAATAACAACAAAGTATACTTCGGCACAGTTCAAGGCAACTGTACCTAGTGTGAGTACACCCTTAAACCCTACTTCTACCTTACTATCTATTATTTTTCATTAAAAATAATTCATTATTCGCCCTATGTTAATACCGTGATTTGTGACCTAAACTAAAGTGTTACCAATTATTGTTAAACCCTTTAAACAAGTGATAGAGTTGATATTTTCCACCATTTTGTGCTTTAGCTCAATATGCTAATTTCAAGCCAGATAACATACGGCATTTCTAAAACCTAATTTTATGTAACTTGTATATTTTATGTAAAATTAATGAAAAAATCAATGAAATATCACAATAAAGGTCCAATAATTAAGTTATAATGAATTAATAGAGTTGACCATGAACGTGACAGGCACTAAATGACATAACAAATAATACAGAAAATAAACGTATCTTCCAAGTGTTTTTTTTTACTTTGTAAGCACACAGAAAAAATAAATATCAAAAATGTCAAAAACAGGTTTAGAGGGAGTCTTTAAGTCAGGGTTGCCCAAACTCAGTCCTGGAGGGCCGGTATCCTGCAAAGTTAGTTCCAACCCCAATCAGACAGGCTTTCTAGAAACATCCATGCAGTTGAGGCAAGTTGGAGCTAAAATCTGCAGGACACAGGCACCCAGGACCAAGTTTGGACACCCCTGCTTTAAGTTAATGTAAAAGGGGTCAACTTTAATCCACATTAAGAAAAGTTGATCTTTCCAAACATGTGCTATGTACTGTAGGATATTGCATATCTTTACAATGTCACAA
The DNA here is from genome assembly GCF_052040795.2 of Danio rerio. Taxonomy (NCBI): domain Eukaryota; kingdom Metazoa; phylum Chordata; class Actinopteri; order Cypriniformes; family Danionidae; genus Danio; species Danio rerio. The sequence continues at coordinate 29,413,845 of NC_141030.1, forward strand.
ACTCATTTAAGTCCCCAAAAAAGACTGGTGGTCCAGAAAAGAATGATAACGCATGACAGGACAGGAAAATATGGAATAATCTCAGTGGGGAATCAGTTCAGCACTGACACTGGAATTGTTCACCAGTTAAGCAATAAACAGGGTAAGGATCAGACACCTGTTAATTATTGATGTGAAGGTTAATAATTTAAGTGGACTTTGTAATTTTTCAGATGAATGGAGCTCAGGAATGAATGAGCAAGTGCTGTTTTTTATTCATGCATGAACAATTAAGGTAAGAGTCTCATCATTTAGCAATTTTGTTGGGCAAAGGAGGAGTAATTAAATATGTATTCACACTCGGCAGGTTTAGTTGAAGTTACATACAGTACAAACTCTGTTGTGATTGCTCTGTTAGAGATTTGATTGACAGTTTAAATGCTGGTATATGAATGTTGGTATGCTCCAAGCATGATAGAGTTTTCAGAAAAAAAAACATGCTTCAAAACAAACGTATACCTGTAAATGTACACATTCCACAGGTTAAAAAATTAACAAACACCCAACACACATAGTTTTTGAGGGTATTTGGTAGGTTTTGTTGTAAAAATTTTAGCAAAACTCTTTTGTTTGACTTGGTCCTAAAAATGACAGTGTGAATGCTAAAGCAAATGTATAATTTTTTCTTTGGTTCTGTTTTTCTGGTTTCGTTGGGTTTAGTTTCTCTTTAGTCAAAAGAAAAAAAAAGAACCAAAATCACAAGTCTGAAAACACCTTTATTTAATTTCCTTTTTTGTCAGGTACAATGAAGTCATTTTTCAGCCAGTCAAATGTTATCACTGGATTATTTTTGGCCTTATCTGCTTTCACCCTGAGCTGCAGTGGAGGTAAAATTCTCTTGTATCCTGTGGATGGAAGCCATTGGGTCAACATGAAAGTCTTGATAGAAGAGCTGCACTCCAGGGGTCACAGCATCACGGTGATCCGGCCTAAATCCAGCTGGTACATCACGGAAAAGTCTCCTCTATACACTTCCATCACAATCCAGGACAATGTTAATGATTTTGAAAACTTTTTTGAAGATTATTTATCGAAAGCGATGGAGATAGAGCGAGGCGAAGGTTCTGGACTTGCATTCTTGAAACTCCAATATGATCTGTTCTCAATGCTGTCAACAGCTCATGAAATTGCTTGCAAAATGGTGTCCATTATTTTAGAAGATAAGATGCTTGTAAAAAAACTTCAAGATGAACAGTATGACTTAATGCTCACCGATCCCGCAATAGCAGGGGGAGTGTTTTTAGCACATTATTTAAAGCTGCCTCTTGTTCTCAATGTACGATGGATTACCAGTGGTGAAGGACACTTTGCTATCGCACCATCTCCGATGTCTTACATTCCTTTACCAGGTTCTGGTCATACAGATAAAATGGGTTTTGCTCAAAGAGTTAAAAATGTTTTATTTAAAACCTTTACGTTCCTCCAGAACAGATTTGTGGTGGGTCCACATTACGACATACTCATAGACAAGTATCTAGATTACAAAACAGATATTGTTGGCCTTATTCAGGCTGCTGATATCTGGCTCATGAGGGCTGATTTTGTCTTCGAGTTCCCCAGGCCAACCATGCCAAATATTGTTTACATGGGTGGATTTCAATGCAAACCTTCTAAGCCTCTACCAGCAGACCTGGAAGCATTTGCACAGAGTTCAGGAGAGCATGGCTTTATTATTATGTCCTTGGGAACACTTGTCAAAAGTCTCCCAGCCGACATGGCGAATGCTATCGCAGCTGCATTTGCAAGATTACCTCAGAAAGTCATCTGGAGGCATCTTGGAGATCGACCCTCCAATGTTGGGAACAACACACTTATTGTGGACTGGATGCCGCAGAATGACCTCCTGGGACATTCAAAGATCAAAGCGTTTGTGGCTCATGGAGGAACCAATGGAGTGCAGGAGGCCATTTTCCATGGGGTACCAGTTCTGGGAGTCCCTTTGTTCTTCGACCAGTTTGACAACTTAATACGTGTTCAGGGGAAAGGAGCGGGTAAGATACTTAAGCTGTCAGAACTCAATGCCGAAGCTTTCGAACAAGCCCTTCGGGAGTTGCTCAATGACGGCTCCTACAAGAGGAACATGCAGACACTGTCCACTCTGCACAGGGATCAGCCCATGAGGCCATTGGACACGGCCATCTTCTGGATTGAGCATGTGATCAGACATAAAGGTGCAACACACCTGCGCTCAGAGTTTTACAAGATGCCGTGGTACTCGTACCATTCTGTGGACGTGTTTTTGGTTCTGTTCACTGTTGCTGCTGTGTGTATGCTTTCTACCATTGCAGTGATCAGATATGTGTGCTACAAAATATGCTGTAGGAGAAAAAGTAAAAGTGAATGACACTATGCGAATGCTGGCATGCAGAGAAAAACAATGGGACATCATTGTTTCAAGATTTGCTGATGTTATTATGCTTAGTATTGCAAAAAGTGTGTTTGATAAAACTTTTATTGATGTTTACGATCTTTTAATATGTGACATGGTATACAATAGACGGCTTTAAAAGCACTAAATAAAATGTGGAAACATGGTCCATGTAAAAATGTATGAAATAACTCAATGTGATCCAATATAAAATGTTATATGAACACTGGTCTTTGTTTACAGTAAAATTAAGTCTTCGTTTAGGAGTCCTAAACTAGTTACACTGTATGTGTAGGGCCAGTTTGACCAGATAAAATTAAAAACAATTAAAATAATAAATACATGATTTTCATAAGAGTCATTTGTTTATAAATAAACTGCACAAAACTGATTGAGTAAAAAAAAACAGCTCAAAAAATTATTTAATATTTGTCACATTTAAAAAAATAATAAAAGTCAATAAATATTGAACTGGCTCATAAGATCCTTTAATTAAAAAAATAAATAAATCAGTCCTTAGCATGGTCAAAAAGGACATAGACATTAGCATGGTCCAACATGGTTGTGCTTATTCTCTTAATGAGATATGGGTGTATTTTGAGTATAACATGCATTAAACCAATCAGAGTCTCATCTCACATTCCCTTTAAAAGTCAGTTGTGTCGCGCGATGGCGCATTTGCTATTTACATGGCAGACATTGCAAGTTTCGCATTACTTTCTCTTTACTTTACTTTTATTCTTTACTTTATTCCTTTACTTTTTTGTAAGGAAACGGTGGAAACTCACTCAATTAAAGACATCCATTAGCCCACATATTTAATTTTGTTTTTAAGTGCAAAAATTAGTTTTAAAACTATTTCTAAATTCAGTTCTGATTTCCAGCAAATGAATAAATGAACATGAAGTTATGTCTAAACACTTAATTCCTTTTATGCACCAAATAGTGATGCATACGTCTTAAAACTCAACAGGTGGGGAAATCTAAACTTGTTTTTATAAAAACAAAATATAAATAAGCATGTAATAAATAATACTTATCATAACAATAACATTATACAAATGCAAAAATGGTCAACAACCTAAAAAAAGCACCCTGAAGTGAAGAAGTCATAGAGGTAGTGGCTTTTATACACTTTATGTATATGTATAACATTTTAATCCTTACATTTTTTTATTTGTAAAGATATTTATGTATTGCTGTACATCCTGTGTGTTTTAAGCAATTTGTATGCATTTGGACGTGTTCTACACTGTACTGTAGACCAGCTTTTAGTTGGTGAAATGCGCAGTCTATTTCAGTTGCTCAAGTTAGCAACGCACCAACAATGCGCCTTTACACACCACCTTTACAGACCAGCACCCATGAGTCCACAAAGTGGCGCAAATGGATTTGTTATTTAAACAACAGGGTGCAAAATGTGAAAATTAGAGTTGCGCTGGTCTTAAAAAAGCAACAAATTTCGCCAAACACGTCTAGCGCCTTATTGTGCCGGGTGTATGATTGGGCTCTTAATGTCCTTGAATTGTTACAATGAGCATTTTTGATTCACAAAAACAAACTTCCTGATAGAAGTCATTTGTTCAGCAATTGGACTTACTCAAAATCATAAGAGTGTCTGAACTTTAAGCGTAGGATTCACTTAAAAGAAACAAGCAAAAAGTTAACCCATTCTGTATGAAGCCCAATTTTTAATCCTAAACAATAAATCAAATGCTTCATTATGAGGTACATGGTATCATATTACATAAAACCACTCAAATGAATGATTCATAAAAAAGTCAGCATACTTGAAAAGCACAGCCTTGGGCTAATGGTTCATGTTTGAGAACATCTACAATCTCAGTTTTGAACGCTTTTTTTAAAGTCATCTTGACAGAAGGATGAGAGTCGTGTTGTTGATAGCATTCTCTCAGATGCTTTAGAGAAACTCGAGCTTATAGAGGTCATCACAGAGGGTCAGTGAACATGCCACATGTGCTGACATGCTCACTTTATGCCGAGACAGTTGCTAATAGGCATAACGGTGTGAAGATTACCCCTTTTACACACGTTTACAGCAAACCGCAAAAGTGGCTCTGATTACACCCAGCTGTGGTCTGTCAGATTTTTTACATGTTACATGCCATAAGAAAAAAAAAATCTATTCATGCTTTAAAACACTAGCAAGTCAAATGATCCTCTGCATTAAATGTAGGTTAAAAGTCACTGGATCTGAGAGGAAAGCAGAGGAAATGTATTCAGTTTCATTCATTAAACAGCAAGCAGTGATCCACATACCGCAGTTTAAAATGTATACAAATGACTTGGTGGTTTTGTGATGTGGTTTAGTGAGAATTCACAAGGGTTTTAAATCCATACGAATGAATCTAGATGTCGACAGACTATGAACACAACCACCGTTTCAAACTATTTAGGTTTTTGCACACAAGAACAGCTGTTTTACTGACCATGAATGACTGTATCTGGGTCAGAGGCTACTAAATCCTCAAACCACAATCTATAACAGAAGTGCAGCTGTAAAAGTGCATTGCCGTTTACCCTCAACCACAGGCACTTTAAACAAACTTACCAATATTTATTTAGAGAACCCTCTATAATGATTATCTATTGAATTTAAGGATGTAGTGGCTTGATTTGACTTTAATGTAATTGCACTATAATGTTATTTAGAGTGGAGATTGCTTACACATCAGCATTTTAGCATGTGTAACCTTTTTGAAGTAACAAACTGACACAAACAAAAACATATTTACTGTGAAGCAAAGCTCATTTTGGCAAAACTCAGACTTTTAAATACCAAAGAAATCCACTAATTGGTTTCAGGTAATGCAAACAAACAATGGTTTTAAAAGAACAAGGCACCAAAGGGAGATTTAATAAGCTCACCGAGAGAAATTCATAGCAACAGTCTATTTACCTTTACAAGTGTGCTGTGGAGCGTCTTCAGAAATGTGTTGTGAGAAAATGGCCAGGCAGCAGGAAGAATTTAAATGAGTCTTGCAGCAATCATCTTTGTTCTCAGCACTGTTTGAACTCAGGTTTCACTGCACACACAGCTTCACGTCTGATGGGAGGAAATCATTTGTTATAAAAGACGAGTGCAAATAAATATGTACATTTGTCTTTAATCAAAAAGCTTACAGCTGTATTGTGATATGAATGAAAGATGTGACTGGATTTGAGAGAGTGTAAACAGCAGAAAGACCTGCTTGTTGCTTGTATGCTGGAACTGATGCATACAAATTTGACACGTCTTTATGAAATATCCTGCAGAAGCAGACAAATGAAAATTAGCTGAGATGAATTATGAATTGATGTCATATACATGGGGTTTCTGTTTTTCTTAAAAACAAAATAAAGCGATTCTGGCATTTCTGGATACTGTATTAGCCTCTAGAGACTGTCATTGCATCATTTTCCATTAGGATACTGTGCTTATAAATGGTTTAAAGGCTTTAAAAATTATACCTGTCAGCTATTAAATGGCTGTTATTTCTTCACTTGTCAGTTACACGAATTTTAGTTCAGCATCTAAAGTAACTGCTTCATTTACTGTGCTTGATTAACTGCGACTTGTCACAGGACTTGTATATTGTTGCACTCATGTTAAATGAATTGCTTATATTGTCCTCACTTGTGTACATTAATTTGAATAAAAGCATCTACTAAATTATTAAATGTAAATGTTTAATGATTCATAACAGATGCGGACTAAGTTAATGAAAAAACATGGTAAACTATTATTTTAGGCAGCTAAAAGATCACTATTTCTTTTATTTGTGCTTCCGTTGCAACTACAATTAGTTCAAATGACTCACTGAGGAAGTGTTTTTAATATAAACCAAATTCAACACATTGTAAAAAAGAAATTAGTTAATTTTCTTAAAGGTCCCATGAAATTAAAAGATGTTATTGATGTTTTAGATGTTAGTTTCAAGGATATGTATTAGCTAGTGAGCTTCAAAACAGTCATAAAATATGTGTTTAGAAAACAAGTTTGCAGTTTGTTACTTTTACCTAAATGGATCAACAATTTGTTTGTACGTCACTACTTCAGATTCTCATCAAATTTTGCCTCTAATTAGTTTTTTATTAGATGGGCTTAACCTCTACCACTCTCACTGGCAGAGCTGTGAGACGAAATGCTATTGGCTGTTTTTTAAGAGGAGAGGTATGGTGTGGAGCTAATGATATGCCAAAACAGTCTGAATTTGAATTTGTTATTTTGAATTGTTAACAATTGTAATATAATAAATCTGAATTTTTATATGGCATTCAAATAGTTTTGAATTTGACATTTTTATTTGAATATTGAACATTAAAAATTTAAGACAACTGAAAAGTCACCTTTTATAGACATATTTTCTTCATTTTAGTTTAAACTTCATTTTTTTGTTCTGAATTGATAGACTGCAGACATCCAGTTTGTAAGAATAAAGTTTCAAGTTTTCAAGATGAAGAAATTCAGAACATCAAATTCAATATTCTGAATTCAAAACCACAAATTCAGATTCAAGGCAGAAAGTAAATCAGACTTTTAAAAAAGTTGTCTTAAATTTCAGATGTTCAATATTCAAGTAAAGAAATTAAGAAATTAAAATTCAAAACAGTTAAAAATTCTGATTTATTAAACTGCAATTGTCAATAATTCAGATGAACAAAATTCAAATACTGATTGTTTTGGCAGATTATTAGCTCCATAGAGGAGCAACTCTATGTCCCACTCTCTTCATTTTTCAGTTGTGATTACGCCAAACATTGAATTAAAAAAATGCTAATTTAAAAGCACTTTACAGGACCTTTAAAAAGTAAACTTGTAACTGTTAAGTTGACTTGAATTTGATAACTTTGCATGTAGCACATTTACTTGAAAATTAAAAGGCAATGGGTTTACTCACTTTTTTTGTAAAGTCAAATGATCGCTTTGAAAGCAACGCGCTTGCTCACTTTTTTAGGTAAAATCAACTTGGCTGGGCCAGTTGAGATTTCTGTGTGCTCCGGTTTCCCCCACAGTCAAAAGAAATGCACTATAAGTGAATGTGTGCGTGTGTAAATGTATGAGTGTATGGGTGTATTCCACTATTGGGTTGCGGCTGGAAGGACATCTGCAGCATAAAACATATGCTGGAATAGTTGGCGATTCATTCCGCTGTGGAGATCCCTGATAAAAAAAGGGGAGTAAGCCAATGGAAAATGAATAAATGAATGAATAATACATTCATAAACCAAACCAAAACTTTTTTTTTACGGATGTCCTACATGTGTGCAATTACTTATAATTATTTCTATGCAAGTGATTGCAGAGTACATTTTCGCTGCATATTATAAAATAGTTTCAGGTGGAAAAACACACAGCTCTCCCACATGATCATGCTGCATATTTTCTAAATGGTTTGAGGGGAGCATGTGGAGCATGACATGCTGAAATAAAATGACATACCTGAGGCATATAATCACACATGATGAAGAAAGAAGGGAATGAATCTTCAGTGTGAAACAATGTCTGCATTAAGCAGTAAATTGTATACAGGTCTAGTGCTAAATACAAATAAATTCGAGATGGTTATTATTTTAGCATATTAGACCTGTTCTGTAGTACAGTGTTAAAACAGTGTTTTGGTTTTATCATTGCAGGTGTGAGCACACAGATATTAATTGTGGGGTTCAGTGAAAGTAGAGCAGGAAAAAAAAGATCTCCGAGGGCCTCTAACAATGGATATTTCTGCAATGGAAGTAATTTGAGTGACAGATGTTGTTTAATGCTGTGAAGGCCCAGTCTTGGACTGAAGCCTCCTCCATCCACACAGCCCACATCACCGCTGGCCAGACGCTCGCTGATTAGCTCATGCTTTCATGCCTTTTACAGACCGGGATCTGTTTTCTTAACCCCTTCTTTATATTTCCCTTAGCATGTTCATTTTAATTAAGTCTTGATGAGATCGTAAAAATATATATATTTATATTATTTAGGCTGGCGACACAATTGCTCAGTGGTTAACACTGTTGCCTCACAGCAAGAAGGTCCAAAAGTCCTGTTCATGTTCTCCTCGTGTTGGTGTGGGTTTCCTCCAGGTGCTCTGGTTTCACCCACAGTCCAAAGACATGCGCTATAGGTGAATTGAAAAACCTAAATTGGCCGTAGGGTATGTGTGCGAATGAGGGTGTATGGATGTTTTCCTGTACTGTGTTGCAGCTGGAAGGGCATCCGCTGTATAAAACATATGCTGGATAAGTTAACAGTTCATTTCACTGTGGCGACCCCTGATATATAAAGGGACTAAGCCGAAGGAAAATGAATGAATGAATGATTTAGGTTTTCAGCATTTCCAGTTTAATTTCAACACACTTGTTGAAATCTGGGAATGATATTGAAAATGTTTATTTGCTTTATCTTTTTTTTTTTTTTTTGAATAAGTTACAAATGATGTGTTTTTTGTGTTAATTTTTTTTTTTTACATACATTAAAAGATACACCTCGCATCACGCTGATAACTCCACTGTCTAAACACACAAGTTTTTGATAGTTTAGATGCAGGGCCGGAGTGGGACTCAATTTTAGCCCTGGAGTTTCAGGACAGACCGGCCCACCTCAGTTCACGACTGATTCCAATTCAGTTTCTAATGGCACTATCACTTCTTTTACAAGAAAACAGCTGCTTAAGAAATTCAAATGTTCAACAGCCCTAAGAGTATTATGTCTTAACAATAACAATGAAAAAAAAAAAAAAAAAAGATAAATTTTCAGGTAAGATTCGAACACGGGTCCGTGGTGATGTTATGCAACGTGCTTACCACTGGTCCACAATGGTGCTAATATTATGGATTAAAAAATAAGTGATGACTTGTGACCCTTAAGACACAGCATTACTTTCTATTGATGGCTTAATCTTTTTTTTCACCTTTTTAGATTTCTGAACAAGTTATGTCAGATTTATTATTGTAGTAAATCATCTCATTTTCATTGAGCAGGTGTATTATTCATTATTATTAATTATTCAAATTCTTATATTCACTAAGGTGCGGCTGTTAGGGGTCGATAGTTACATCATCATTAACGTTAGTTAACCTGCAGGCTGCATTCTGTTCACGGGACTGCGAGAAAATAAATAAAAATAGCGGAGCTGTGGCAAAATAATGAATAAAAAGAGTGAAGCTATGGTCAAATAAATAAATAAATGAAAAAAGTGTCACTGCTGAGAGTGCAAGCAGCTAACACCGGCCCTCGCGGCCAAAAAAACAGACCGGCCCACCGGGAATTCTCCCAGGCCTCCCGATTAGCCAACCCGGGCTTGTTTAGATGGAAATTTCAGCTAGATTTGGGTTTTTTGTAATATTGCTTTTATTTATTTGGCACCACTTAATTCTCGTTTTCCCATCCATAATATACATTGATTGATTCATTTTCTTTTGTGAGATCTTGTATATAATACTTTTGCTGTTTGACTTCTTTTCACTTTTGTAAATAAATTCACTTATTTTTTTTCAGTATTTTGGATGTCGTTTAGCTATTTTGCCACCAACTCACCACAAAATTTCATCACATCAAATATTACCTCTTTTAACCCCTAGAGCCAAACAAAGTCGTAATAAGGCCAATGGATGGGATTTTGGCATCAAGCTGAATTTAAACCTTGCCGAGAATGCTTTCCATCCACTCCGCCATTGATATTTTTAACATCACAAATGAATGCGAAAGTGTTCAAGTCAGGAAGTATATTTTTCACAGATGTGACAGCTAAACGAACGCATTCAGCACTCCCAACAATGAACGCCTTACACAGGCACAGAAAAACAAAGCTTCTAAGAATCTTCGATCTGTATGAAACCTTGTGTTTCCTTCTCTTTCTCAAACTCGAGCTCCTCTGGGCTTTTTCCATTTGTGGTGTAGTGCAGAATCCCTCAATTTTCTTCCCCAACAAGCATGACCAGAATTCTGCAGGCCAGAGACACTTCTGTCATTGGGTGCAGTTTCAGCTGCATTTCACATTCATACCATTACCTTATCCTATTTATTTAATGAGGTCTATAGGAACAAACTGTGACAGGAAGATTAGCTTACTGTAAGTCTTACTCACAGCTTTGTTCACTCCGACAGCTGCATAAGAAAATGCATGTAATTTTCAAAATATATATTCTAACTTCAAATCGAGCCGTTACAAGTTTGGCAGACGGAGAACACACACACACACACACACACACACACACACACACACACACACACACACACAGATGACTCAAAACGGAGGATTACTGAATGGAAGAAGGTGCTCACGAGCCTATTGTGAGCTCAAAGGGAATCTTTAAAGATCAGATATAATGCATCTCACCAGAGCTCATAATAGAGGATATTTAGCTGGAAAGAACATTGAGTCTTGCTTCCTCTTTGTGTAAAGATTGTATAATCCAGTTTTTATTCTCATCAAGGTGCACAGGGGCTCCTGATGATATTATAACTGATGATATTATAATGTCTTATTTAGTTCACTGTTTCTCTTGTGGTTTGAATCAAGATATCACAAACACAAATTTAAACACTAAAAAAGGGACTTGATCTATACTAAAATTTAAGACAATGATCATTCAAATACTTGTAGCATGATTACATGGGTACCAAAAAACAATAACAATCACAACTAGAATTTAATTATAAAGGTTTTCAGTTTTTAATAAAGCAAAATATAATTTAGTACAATCACTTAATATTTCTATATATTTTAATAAACACAGATAATGATGATAATGCAGTTTATTTTAAAGTTTCCCCTTAAAACATCCTTTATTAGGGTAGCTTTTATGTGATTCATGATATTTCTTTGTCTTTATTGTGTCTGCATTGTAGTTTTTGACTAGTTTTTATGCCTGTATTTTTTGTGTGTATCTTCCAACTTTGTATTTGTTTATAAACTTCCTACTTTTAAAAGTGTCAAAAAATTAAGCTGGTTATTACTATTACACTCTAAAAATGCTGGGTTGTCACAATCCAATGTTGGGCCAAATGTGGACAGACCCATATCTCCATGTTTTCCCCATTTTGGCATATGACAACCCAGAATGCTTTTAACCCAGGCTCATTCTGATTAAGTACATATTTACATTTCTGGAAAGACCAAATACATCCAAAGAGCTATGCTTTATTGTAGTTTTTGCGAATCCACAATTTTTCGAGGCCACTGTGTACGCTTTGTTAGATCTAAAATGTCTCTCGCGAGTGCCATTCGTGCCTGATCTTCTCACATAAATCTACTGGAGGCCGCTGTCGACTGACTGTCTACTGACTGACTGACTGACTAATTGACTGACCCACCATCCCCTTCCCAAAACCCAACCGATAATATTTTAAAAAGCACCATCTGACCCACCCACCCCCTTCCCTTAACCCTGCTGCAGTGTTTTAAAAAGCAGTCCAGAAAACTATAATAACGATTTGATAAAATAAATGATTTGCTTAATTTAGTTTTTAGCTACTGTTTTTGTTTTACCTGCTTTCTGGAACTGCTCTTCAACAAACTTAAACCCAATTATCGTGGTCCCATTACCCACTCTGCGTCTCAGGTCCACCAACGTAAACATACATGTCAAACTACCAGACAAACTTGTATATAATCAGAATTAACCATTATGTTAGTGTTGTCATGTTTTTGGTCAAGAGTTGCATCACTACCCTTTAAAATTCTTCTTCCAAGGCCTCATGGGACTTTACTTTACACAACTCACAATTATGAGAACATTGTGTTACCTTTTTATGGCTTCATAAAACTGAATTCAGTCACAATACTGTATACTCATCTTTGTACCATTTTACCCACTACACAGTAGTTATTCAGCAAGGCCCTGTTTACGGAGTGCGTGAGACATACACAAAGAAAAAGACACAAATGAAAACAATAAACAAAAGAAAACGTAACAGGAAATGTGACTTAATGATATAATCCAAAAGACACTGGACATAAAAGAACCTAAAAGTACAAACATCACCCAAAGATGACACACAGACCACATTTTATGTTACCTGACAAAGCTTTTTTTTCTTCAGTGAAGGGCGTGTCGTGTTTCAATGACTGATGTGTGCAGATATGGAAAAGAACAGTTGTGTGTGAGATTATTTGATGGATAGGGCTGGAGAACGTTCAGAGATGTACAAAGGAGATCGCTTGGAGCTGTTTTTTTTATTTTGCCTTGCAATTTTTGAGTTATGAGAAAGAAGCTGTCTGCTTTAGGAGTAATGTCAAGGAACACAATACTTGACAAAATCAACATATAATATGGAATTTAAAAAAAGAAATGCACAGCTGCCCTGCCCATTTGCTTTTATAAATTCCAATACTATAAAGATGCCATATTTCGGCACATGTACTGCCTAGTTTCTGTTTGGAATTCATAAATAAATTCCTACCATGAAATATTTTCATTTTTATATTTTATGATATCATTAAATAGATATTTTGTTTGCTGACAGCGCTGTGGCCATTGTTACCTCCGTTGTTGTGAGATGGAAAGTTTGAGTCAATATGGAAGCACATGTATCCTGAGACTCAAACAAGCTTAGACATAGACTTTACATAACCCTGAGCCTCTCATGTCACTGTCCAACACAAGACGCCTCAACAAGTTTGAGCTGAAACGAGGCTCGCTTTGAAGATGCATCCATCACCTATGACAAAGAAAATATAGAAATATTAGTACAGGATTTATAACCCGGAAACTTTTGAAGATTAGTTGATTGATATAATATGTCATTTATATCCATATTGGACCCCACAGTTTGATTTTTACTATACTTTGCCAGAATTATCTGAACTTTGGCGTACTTTAAAACTTCTAAAATTTCTGAACTAATGATTAAATCACCTTTTCAAAATGACATCAGTGTTGAAAATCGGCATCAAGACATCCTGCAGCACAGAAAGAGCTTCCTTAATATTCCATATACATATCAAAATCATAAAACTAAATCAATGACATAGAAATATAAACTTGAAGAAATAAAAACAACAGTAAACATATTATCATGTAATTTCTCCTAATGGAAATAATAACAAAAAATACCCTCACAAAAATAGTAGTTAATAAAAACTTAGATTGAGATGAAAAATGAGAGAAGGAGCGCAAAAAAAGTTTCAGTTAAAAATACATGAACATCCTGAAAAAAGTAAAAGTCTGCTGTAACTTCCGGCGCCCTCATCTTCTATAGACAGCAATGATTCCGAGATGTTCAAGGCCCAAAAGGAACCAAAAACATTGTGAAAACATTCCATATGGCTTCAGGGGTTCAATTGTAATCTTACTAAGCTTCAAGAACATATTTTAATTGATATTTTAGTAGTTTAAAATAATGCATAATAATAATAATAATATAGTATTATAATAATAATAATAATATAAAGAAATAGGTCTGTAAAATAACCAAAAATGTATTGGCAGATTGGTATTGTTACGATAACCAGCGATCGTTCTTCGGAGATCGCTGGTTTCCACTATAATCATGAACTTCAATTCCGCATTTCCCAAGACTACATATTCATACATGCACTTCTTCCAAACACGCACGCCTGTTCATTCATCTCGCTTGATTACACTCACCAGCTGAACCTTGTCAAAGACTGATAACACACAATACTTAAGCCCCTCATAAACTCATCCAGTTTGCAGAGTCTTGTTAGCTCTACCAGTAACATTACAACGCGTTTCTCCTTGTCTTGTTTATCCGTGCTTAGACCCTAGCCTTGTGTATCCTGTTATCCTGTTTAGCTGCCTGCCTTACGACCTATTACCTGTACCTTTATTACGACTCTGGATTTGCCCGCACATACCTGATCACACCTGATTTGACCATTGCTTGCCTGATTGTGAATAAACCTGCATTTGGATCCTACCTTCTGTTGTGGTGTTACTCCCCGTCGTTACAGGTATGGTGGCCGAGAGAGCTTAACGCGCTGCAATTTAAAATAGCACATGCAATTACAAAAAGCACCAGCTAATAAAAAACGATCTTCATCAATTTGACAGCACACGTGTTGTAAATTGATTACAACCCAAACAACTGAAGAAATAGGCTGCAAATTTTAATTTGTGTCTTTTTTACAGTGCAGTTGAAAGTCACATGGAATGTTTTGAATACTTTTCTGGACTTAAATGTCTCTGGATCATTATTGTAATTGAAGGGTCAAACAGCTCTTGAATTTAATCTAGAATATCTTAATATGTCTTCCAAAGATGAACAAAGGTCTCAAGACACTGTATTGCCATTTGGGTAATGAATAATAACCAAATTTCATTTTTGGGTGAACTATAATCCTTTAAATAACAGACTAACCCTCTAAAATATCCACAATGCAAACAAAGAACTACAAGTGTGATTCACATTGTCAAAAAGATTCTTTAAAATGCTGCAGAAACTGAAATAAAATGTTCTGGTGCGCTACAGATGTTCTGTGATGTTCTTCTCCAGCTCATGAAAGAGAGTTATGGCAACTGATCAACAAACAAATAACAAACAAAGCTTTGCTGACAGCTCGGTGTAGTACAAAAGATCTTCATATGAAAGCCTCTTACTGCCCAAAGAGGATGTTATTGTTTCCATAATGCATTTAAGGTGTTTTGGAATTACACAGAAAAAAAATTTATGTTCTGTTTATTTTTGGGATCCATCAGATTCATGAAGCTCAGTGTCTCCGTGTGATTTATGAAGAGATGTTGCTTTTTTAACCTCTCTAACCTCTTCCCATTTTTTTCTTTATTACACGAGACACAGCATTAATCATCACTCTGGAATTTGACTGCCTGGATCATCAGGAGTGTTGACTTGAGTTTTCATCCACTGGATACATCAATGTCGAGACAAAGAGCTTAAAAAACACAAGCATTGTTTTATTTTACACCCTCACTAGACATATTTCGTTTACAAGAGATGCTATGCTTGGCAATCTCACAAGTGGCTGTCTTCGAGAGTAGAGAAGTGAAGATGGACACAACAGCAGAATATCAAGGAAGCATGAAACAGAGATGAAACAATGAGAAGACTTGTATACAACTTGTCTAAAATAGTCAAGCCAAATGAACTGGTTCAAATGAGATGCACTACAGATGGCGGAGAACAACAGGTCTTCTGGTGTTTCCATTTCAGTTGTTTATTAAAGAACATGAAGCTAGTCATACTTTCTACCTCCACTACAATAAGAGGAAGATGGAAAGAGAAAGATGGAAAAGATTAGAATTGCCGGTGATGATATGATAACTTCAGCAATTACAAAATGGAGAGTACTGAAACAAATGCCAAATATGCATCCATAAAACTTCTAACACCTTATCTGGATGCTGCCATTGTATTGGCCAGTAATGTGGTGTTATGAAAGTGGAGCTTTCCAGTAGAATAAAAGTGTCATCATATGTAGCTGCACTCTTTGAAAGCATATAATAAAAAGATTATCTTCCATTTTCAGAAAACAAACAATACAACACATTTAGTGGGAAAACATTAACATATAAATATTCCTATTAGTTTTAGTATTTTTAATATTAATTGGCAGTATTTGAGTATTATTATATTATAGTCTGTAGTCTGCTTAATGTTTTGTTTCTTGGTGGTTCAATTCATATTGAATTGAACAATTCAATTAAACTTCAATAAATTGATAAATTCATTGGATTTTGAAACAATTTTGATTTTATGTTTGCTGATATTTGATTTGTTTGCTGTTTAGTACTTTTTTCTATAATATTGTAATAGTGGCGGCATGGTGGCGCTGTGGGTAGCATGTTCGCCTCACAGCAGAAAGGTCGCTGGTTCAAGCCCCGGCTGGGTCAGTTGGCATTTCTGTGAAAATGAATGAATGAATTGTAATAGTGTTACTTTAAGAGAAAGAAGAGCCAACACAGGCTCTTCGTAAATATGTAGCCGCTTATACACTACTGGAGAGCACAAATTATGTAGCCAGAGGTACGTAAGGCTGCATTTAGTCTTTAAAACAAATACTACGGGGGGGGTATTATGCCAATGAGGACTTCTGTTTCTTTTTGCACTACCAGCTGACCATGTGGACAGCTTTTCCATTTTTACCAGTTTGTCCAGTGGTTCGCCAAGTTGGCTGACTTGAGTTGCTGAGTGCAATTGACTGTAATGATGGGGTTTGAGTCTGGTGAAGAATGGTTCCAGAAAGCAGGTATAACACAAGACAAAAGAATAAAATAAACGAGTAAAGAACAGGGTGAGAACGTGGTAAGATCTGCAAATGGCTTTTCTTTATCTGGATTGCTTTTGAAAACACTGTTGGTTGGGTTTGGGGAAGGCGATGGGTGGGGGTATCGGTCGGTCAGTCAGTTGACAGCGGCCTCTGGTGGATTTACGTTAGAAGAGCAGCGAATGGTGTTTGCAAGAGAAATTTAAGATCTCAAAAAGCAAAGCGGTTTCTGGTGGATTCTTAAAAACAAAAACTGCAAAAAAAAAAAAAAAAAAACGTTCCTCATGGGATGTATGAATTTGTTTAGTTTAAGTTTAAAGCTTTATTAATCCTCTTGGGGCTATTCATTCTGACATGGAGGTGCTTCATATTTAACAAGAATGACACGATAAACACCAACACTTAACAACAAGTAAACAACAAGTAAACAACAAAAAACTGAAAAAAGGGAGAAAAAAAAAAAATGTAATAACATAATAATTTATATATATTTTTTATTAATAATAATAAACAATAATCTAGCAATTAACTACATTTATTATGTAACCGAATTGCTTCATGCACAAAAGTACATTTATAATGATTTGTGGAACATTAATTTCGCACTCTCCTGAAATGTATACAGGGATAAGTATCCATAATGAGCCTGGATTGAAAACATTTTCAAATTTCAAAACCTTGAAATTTACCTAATTTTTAGCTTAGTTTACAAATTATTTTTAATTTCTAATGAGAGTAGACAAGCAGATGCAAAGTTGCTCAGTCAGCAGAATGTCTAAAAAAAACAAAACATTCTAATTAAAACTAATCATTTATAGCATAGTTTTGGTCATTTAGTTTGATTATGTATGCCTTAGATTGAAAATGGTAATTCTTTTGTACTTTTTGAGCCATGTGTTTTTGTACAATCCATCATTTATGATCATAACTTCAGCATATTGTACAAATTATATCTTTGCATGAGACCGAGTTACAAAAAAAGTATTTGTTTTATGAATTGATTTGCAATTTCTGATGTCCCCAAGGAGGTGGTTTGTCAAATTTAGCTTGCTTTTGGGGATAGTTTAGTCCCTAAACCATAGTTAAATACAAAATAAACCATATATAACCAATCCATAACTCTTTCCGAGTTAGATGATGAGTTTTCTTGAGAAACTCTGCAATTGCCAGAAACAAGGATCCAACTTGAGTCTCATCCAGGTTAGTCAATCCAATCCAAGAGATACTGTAACCACAATGGCTTCACTTAAAAGAGCTGCATAAAACACGTTCCAAGCCTCTGAGCTTCTAAGCACACACAGAGTCTGATTAGCCAATGAACTTTAATCACACTGAAATCGTCCAGGAAGTCCAGGTTTCTCTAATTTCCTTTAAAATGTCTATAGGGCAAAAGATGCAGAAACTTTAGACTCATTAATCTTGACACTTAAGAGTACCAATCATAAAGAGTGCACTCTTTGAACCTTAAATTTAGTGCATAAATCAAGAAAGCATCAAGAATGGTGTTTAAACATCTGAGGTGGTTCTTCTGTGGAAGGTATTCTGGGTTTTAAGCATAACAAACTCTACTAGAGCTGCACAATTCTAAAGAAAGTGAGAATCTTTTTTAAAAATGAATATTATGATTCTCTCACAATTGTGAATCAACATCTAAACAGCAGTTCTCATAAATGCTGCAGGTAAAATATGTAATTAAATAAATAGTTCTAGTTTAAATAAATGACTGATGATTCACTTCACTGCTGCACAAACAAGCAGATTTGAACAAATATCTTAAAAAAAAAAATGAATCAATGGCTCATCTTTAAATACTCCACTTCCTTTATTACAGGATGAATCAGTAATTTTGGATCAGTTACTTTAATGACTCATTTATAAAGAGATCCCTTCCTTTATTAAGGTATGAAATATTATAATATCAAGTTTTTGAAATACTCTCTTTAATCATAAATGATTAATTGATTCATCCATAAAGCCTTCACTTGATACATTACTAGATAAAGCAAGGTTTTTGAATGAATCTTTTGAATGAATGATAATAATAATAATTATTATCACATAAATAATAATTCACACATAAAGCCTGGACTTGATTTATTACTATTATTATTATTATTTTGAAAGGATACCTTGAATGAACAATTCAATGACTCACTCACTAATACTTCATAACTTTTTATTAACTATTTAATATTATTATTATTATTATTATTATTATTATTACACCAAAACAAGATGTATTATAATATTATTATTATTTTAACTGTTTAATACAATACAGTATGACTGGTCAAATGAATATTGCAATATTTACTGTGATTTTATGTGTCAAAGATTTAAAGAGCCCCTATATGGTTTTTTGAAAATGACCTTCCATGTCGTGTGTAACACAGCTCTAACTGAAGTGAAATATCCAGCTAAGGCTTAAATCTGAAAGTGAAAGATGTTTAAAACTATTGATTCATTTATAAAAGAGTCGACTCAAAGTGCTTCAAATGAATCGCCTTGATAATGAGTTTTTAAGCCCCAACCCAATTGTTGCGCGCACAAACTCTGGAAAATTGAAACCTGCGGCCATGCCTACAAACACTTCAGCAGATCTCGGTTGAATCAAGTCATGAAGGGGCTGTGCTCAGCTGGATATTATTGGAAGTGTGAGGGGAAAGTTAGTGTAATTTCTCTCTACCCAAAGGTGAAACTGTGAAGAGTCAGTGGTTGAGGTTTATATTTGCAAAAAAACCTCAGCATTATAGAAGGGGGTGTGGTTGAAATTACGAGAGTTTTTACGGGATAAATAACACAGTGGGTGGCTGGAGATGGGTCTGAAATACAGGAGACTCCCGGGAAAACAGGAGTGTTGGCAGGTATGCTCACACATACACTATGCACTCTGACTACTTTAATATTTTTGATAAGCCGTGTTGGGCATTTAGTTTCATGCTGAATGCTGTTGAACAATCACAACAGGCTGTCATCGGTCCAATCAGCCAAGGAGGGGTTTGGGAACAAATGAATGGCTGAACTAATCATATGGGAGTCGCTGGAATAATTAGGAAAAGATACATGCCTATTATAAATCACAATCAAAGTGTTTTTTGACCTTGCATGCATATCAGCCTGTTGTTGGAGACCCTTAAAACCAAAATATGACCTTTTTTAATCTATAATAGGCTCTTTAATATACATAACCAAACTGTTGTTACTTAAGAAAAAGATAATGTGAATGGTTAAATTAAGATCAAATTGAATTCTGTGACAATGAATCAGACGCCCTACTCTATAATTTATCTCACGTAAATGCGTCTTGCAGCATCTCAAAGGTGTTACGCAACATAGTGGCCAAGTAAACATTTGTTTGATGACTGAGAAAGGCTTGAAAACAACGTCTGTAAGGTGAACAGGAACCTGCAGTGTCAAGTGGGTTTTCCACTGCCTCTGCTTATAATGACAAATCAATGACATAATCATGTTATAGAAAGTAAAAATCAAAAAAGGAAGGACTTGATTCTGTCAGGTGCTTTTACATTAATTAAAGTAGGCATTCAGGCCAAAACAGCAGTGATTTAAACACCACAACTGAAGCATAAGTTTGATGTTGTTTTGGAGGAGGATAATAAGGTCTGGTCCAAAAATAACAGAAGAAATGTTAACATCATCACATCTGTGAGTTTTTTAGCGTCATGTTTTGGAAACTGTAAAGTATTTCTGGAGAAGTTAGATATGAGGTAACAGAAACTGATGATATAAACATAACAACAATAAATCCTCTTATTTACTTTGCAACTCAGTGTTTTCACATGTTGTATTCGGTCTACCATCTGAATACTGCCACAACCTCGCAAAGACTTGAATAACAGTTGATTCGGATATTAACATTTTTACACAAATTAACACAAATTTTGAAGAGTTTTTTTTTTTTTAAATAAGTTTTGGGAAAAAGCCATTTAACAAGACAATGAAGCTCCATGACATACAAATCAGGCAAACAAAAGATTTAACTGAAAAAGACAGACAGCTCCTGAAAAAAGAGGGACAATTTCTTGTTTCTCAGTGCAAATATCTAAAAGAATTTTAGATTAAGCACATGTATCTTAATTTATGACTGTTTAGATGATTGTATTGATACTTTACTATTTTCTTAGCAATTTTCTTTAAACTCAGATTTAAGCTCTATTTCAGGTCTTAAAGGGCACCTATTTTATCTGTTTTACAAGATGTAAGATACGACTTTGGTGTCTCCAGAATGTGTGTAAAGTTTCAGCTCAAAATACTCATCATATTATTTATTCTATAATGTAGAATCTGCCCATTTTGGTGTCAGAGGGCTATGCAACTGGTTTTATAACCTGTGGCTATAAATCCAAATGAGCAGCTTCTCCCCGCCCACTGCTCTGACAAGTGTGTCTGCTTCTCATGTGTTACGTCAGATAAACAGCCATCAGTGACAGAGACAGATTGGGATGAAGCTGAAATAAGGTCTCTAGTCAAAAATACCAAGTTTATTTAATGTATTTGTGGTGGAGTCATTCAAGCCTTTCTGAAATGATGAGTCACATACTGTATAAATGCACACTTATATGCACTTTTACTGAGAGCATGCAGTTGTGATGATTATAGCAGTTAAGAATTACACAGTGATTTTACTGTCTTTATTACAAACACGCTCTGTTTTAAACATTTTAAAATTATTATTAAGGTGCAGATGATCACAGAAAGTTGTAACATGAAACCTGTCAATCAATTCGGTTGGTAGGGAAATTGCACTCCTATGTGGACCTCAAAATGACTGGGATTTGGATTCTATTTTAAAGTCAGTAAATTTTAAAAAAGAGACTTGTAGGGTTTAGATCACTCTAATATGACAGTGGACACACTATACCACACACAGTTCGTGTCCAAACAAAAGTTTATTTTCATTATAGGTGCAAAAAATAAAGTTTAAATTAAATTACATTTATAAAAAAAAGAATAAAATACACAATAGGTTCAGTGAATGTAAATGTCCTATTTCTAAAAATTTATGACAAAAAACTGATCTCACAGGAAAATGTAAAACTATTTTTATTTTATAAGATGCCAAATTTGCATGAATGCATAAAATGTGAATTTTGTGACAAAATAATTTTTTATACTTTATTTAAGTAAGGACTACTTCTAAACACAACCCAGATGTGAGCAAATCCAGCAAAAACTTAGATCGTTCAGCCTGTGATTCACCAAAATTACAATATTTACAAATTCCACACTGTTTTGCATAAACAATAATGCGGTTCTGAACACGTGAAAGTAACATCTGTTCTCCAATTCAATTGAAACTCTGGGGTAGGTTGGCGTAAGATTTAGACATAATAATCCAGTCAGACTTCCAGCACTTGCATATTCATCTTCATTTCTTGAAACTGACCCTTTTGGCAGCATTAGCTTGTTAGCTAAGTGCACTGTCTCCTGCTGTTTCATTTATGGAAGCAACATTCATGTTTTCTGCCTTACAAAAAATCCTCAGTCTTAAGGGTGAATTTTGGCCCTTTGTGAAAGCAATTACGTCAATTGTACCCACAAGTTTTAGCAAATTACACTTAAATACACCCCCAAATAGTCGCCAAAATGTGGCCTGTGCCAATTAACAATAAATTCTGGATCCACAGTTTGTGTTGTGGTTGTCCATTGGATCATCCTGATAATACTTTATAAAACAATGATTAATATTGTCATCAATTACACTCTTGTAATATTTATAATATCTGCACAATAACACTGAAGTCAAGGCGTCCTATGGTTAATAGGCAGTAAATACGTCTGTAAGTGTTTATAAATGTGCTTTTATTTGTTATGTTTGCTTATAACTTTGCGAAAGGATCCAAGCATCATAAACAAAGTGGGCTGTGACTAGCTTAAAAAAATCAAAGCATGTTCTTATATAAAATATTTATTTGCTGAGTGTAATGCTTTACACCCTTTGAAAAAATCACTCTGAAGATACATGCATGTCATCTGCTCTTTTTTCATGGCTGTTTTACTTCAAAACATGTCAAGCGTGTTTATACAAAGATTTTTTTTAAAATGCCAGGGTGATACTGCTGTTGCACGCTTTCCAAAAGCTCCATAAAATCCCAGCTTTGTGGGATTAAAACAGTGTTTCAGAACATGGCCAGTGTTAAGAATGACAAAACTAAACATTATGTTTTAGGGTCTTGCTTTTTTATGACTCCATTTTCGAAGGTTTGTAATTTTAGGAGGTCTGAGATCTTACGTTCAGATGAAGTGATTTAAGATAAAAGACAGCGAGGCAATCTAACAAATGATTCGTCTCTCCAAATGTCATGAAAAGATATGAGATCATCATGGCACCGCGAGCACAATTGTTGTGAGTCATTTTAAAGGGATAGTTCGCTCAAACATAAAGAGAACATCTGACATAATTTACTCCAACTTTCTTCTTTGGAACAAAGACATTTTCAAGAACGTTTTGGTTCATAATAAAAGTGGGGATCATACATTGGACCCAACTGACTTTCATTGTAGATTCTTTCGTGTTCTGCAGACTAAATAAAGTTGTTAGATTAGAAAGTGGAAGAGTAAACTATTTAAAATTGACGTTTAAAGATGACTAGGCATGGGCCGGTTTATATTTCTGACGGTATGATAACCTTGGATAAAAATACCACAGTTTTACAGTATCACGGCATTGTGGTTACTGCTCTCACATAAGTTATTTTTAAATAGTAATTAAAAACTTTTTTCCCATTTAACACAGTATAATTTTTTTAAAGATTTATTTTTAGGCCTTTATTAGATAGGACAGTGATGAGAGAGGAAGCGAAGATGGGGGGAAGAGAGAGGGGGGTAGGGAAATACTCTTGAGCCTGGATTCAAACTCAGGACGTCCTGACGTGCTACTGCACTATATGTCAGCATGCTAACCACTAGGCTATTGTGCCGAAGAACACAGTATAATTTATTATAAGAAACATTTTAAATATTTTGGAACAGTTATCATGTCAGACTAAATAGTTACAATAAATGATTGACTTCTGCTGTCACAGATTTCATATTAAAAAAATACATAAAAAAAACTTATATATACCTTGGGAATGGTATAACAGAGAATTTTAGTGCATTTAAAACCTTGTCTTTTCCGAATCATGGTAAACTTTGAAACCGGTTATTGTCCTATGCCTAGACATCACTTAAAACTACTTTTTTAAAATGAAATACATTTGAAATTTATTAAGCACAAACAACAACACTGTTAAATGACTCTGTTTCACATGAAAGTGACATTAAAGTGCATTCAAATGTTTTCGTGTTTAGTTAAAAGCAATATACTGTAGTAAAGGTAGCCTTAATTTTGTTCTCTCGCTCCATTTCTAAAAAGTGTAACACAGCTCAAGGCAAGTTTGCTACTCCAAAACTAAGGTCATTCCTGATAAAATACACACATTTTCCCAAGAGCAGGTATGATAGATGATGAAAGTCTCCTGCTTCTTATCCACATTAGTTATTAGATTCCAAATTTGCATATCAGACACTGAAGAAATGAAAAATGCAAATGACCCATTCACTCAGAGCATTAAATTACTGCAGCCTCTTACAGACATAAACATTGTTTAGCTCATCAAACAAAACGCTGATGAACTGTTGACCATTCTGACTGTACCTACACAGCATGAACGTCAAAGTCAAACAGTAATGTTATAAGTAGTACTAGTGTTTGAATATAAAACATCATAAATGAAGTTCAAATCAGTTCATTTATTCTCTCACTCAGTATGGTGCACAGCTGAGGAATTCTAGATATGACCTGTAAAATAATGAGCTAAGAGCCGTGAAGCTGAACTTCATGCCCACTGGAATATTTCTGCTCTGCATCTAAAACGCCTCTTAAAAAGCTTTATAGAAAATTCCAAATAAAACGCAAATCCACAGGAGACATGGAGAAAATAAAAGAATTGATGGTCATATATGAGGTTAAACAATAAAAATTAAAATCTAAATAAAAATGATAGCAAAAGTGGACATATAAAACAGCAACATTACCTATAGCTGTTTTGTTAAAAGTAATGAAAACTGCTATGTAAAAATGGATTTGGATTCCTTTTAGCTAAATTATTAGTAGCCTATACAACGTGTTGATTAAAATTAGAATAAAATGAAAACTGATAATACTTAAGTAATTAATTGGAAAGGACCACATTTTGTAAATCATGTGTAACATTAGGCCTTAACAATACTCACCTTCAAATCCCTCCAAAAGCGCATTCATCCGTGAAGCAGAAAGATGATGACAGGTTAGTGGTACTGTAACCATCGAGCTTAATATGTCGAGTTGTCAGAAGTAATTCGACAGTACTTTGTAAATAAGAGATACTAATTTTAGAATTCGTTCAATCTGCCGCACAAACGAACATCTTTTTACACGCGCAGCACTAGCCTACTACTCACCGGTCGCCACGAGGGCGCGCAGTAGCTACGACGTCAAATTTGTTGAAGGTGTTTTCAGATGCTGCTTCCCAATTCGCATACTTATACTATGTCCTAAAGAGTGTACTTTTTTTGTGAAAGAAAAAGTGTGTAACAGAGGAGTATGCAAGCTTTTGGACATACTACTTCCTCATTAACAGATCGTTGTGTTGCTTAGTAATAAGCCCTGGCAATCATCTATACATCATCCACATTTCTTTTATATTTAAGTCTCTACCGTATTGGAGAAGCAGCAGGATAATCTGCTATTCACAAGTCTTTTAGGTCTTTGGATAATTATGGATTCAGACGTTAATTTCCAAACAAGTCTTTATAAGGGTCATGATCACTATAAGGTGCCATTGATGTCCCACAAAATTGAATCAGTCCTATATGAACATAATGTGTAATGATGAAATTCTGATGTTTTAATATGATTGCTGAAACCTTTGCAGACATGCATGCAGAATTAAATATGTTTTTGTCCAATTTTTGCCATATTCTTTCATTGAATGGATGCGATTTTGCCATGTCTCACATACTGCTCGGCCAACTTATGTGAGTCTAAAAAGTAGGTAGATAAAATAAAAAAGAATTTTAAATATTCTTTTTGTCTTTAATAAGTTATTTGACAAAAAAAGTAATTTAATAACTTTTATTTTGTATTCGTAATAATCATATTGCACATGTTTTTGAGTTTGCTGTCCACCCTGTCATGATGGTGTAAATGTCCCTTTAAGGAACCCTCTGGTGTACTCACTGGATTCCTCATGCCCATTTTGCCTTTCTTTGCAGGAGGTTAATACATCTGCTGTGCACACAGTAATCTACATTTATCTTTTCTATTTTTCCTCATTATTGTGTTTGAAACTGAATGTTGTCAAGCTTATGTGCACCCTGTCATAGTGAAATATTAAGTAATAAGAAACATTTTCAGAAATTAAACTGTGTACATAGAGCTTAAATAGGGAAATACTTTACCAGCTGCAGGTACAACTTATTGAATAAATGCTATCTTTACCCAAAAATGTCCTCCCTGTCATTGTCCACCCTGTCACAAATCCTTCCTTGATAGGGTGCACAAGCATTGTTTTCATTCATTCATTTTCTTTTTGGCTAAGTCCCTTTATTAATCTGCGTTCGCCGCAGCAGAATGAACCGCCAACTTATCCAGCACGTTTTAAAGCAGAGGATGCCCTTCCAGCTGCAACCTATCACTGGGAGACTTCCACGCACACTCATTCACACACACACACACACACACTCATACACTACGGACAATTTAGCCTACCCAATTCATTTGTGTCTTTGGACTGTGGGGGAAACCGGAGCACCCGGAGGAAACCTACGCGAATGCAGGGAGAACATGCAAACTCCACACAGAAACACCAACTAAGCCGAAGCTCGAACCAGCGACCTTCTTGCTGTGAGGCGACAGTACTACCTACTGCACCACTGCATCGCCCCCAGGACTAATTAATACAACAATTACGTATGTGGTTAAATCAAAAAATCTCAAACATTTTTATTTTAATTCTGACGTCTCAAAGGCACTTTATAGTGATAATGATGACCCATAAGTTCAGTATTGTTGTTGCAAATGAAATATAATAAATTTAAGCAAAATTTTCCCCCAATTTCTGTGAACGAAGAGAAGATTTATTAAACACATTTCTAAAAATAATAGTTTTAATAACTAATTTCTAAAAACTGATTTATTTTCCCTTTGCTATGATGACTGTCACCGACTCGGTCCCAGTCATTCCCCTCGCTGGCCAGCAGAGGTCATCATCACTGGA
The DNA here is from genome assembly GCF_052040795.2 of Danio rerio. Taxonomy (NCBI): domain Eukaryota; kingdom Metazoa; phylum Chordata; class Actinopteri; order Cypriniformes; family Danionidae; genus Danio; species Danio rerio. The sequence goes on from NC_141030.1 coordinate 29,440,691, forward strand.
CTTCTAAGCATTACGTCATCCACTTACACTGATAGCATGCACACCTGCAGCTCATGCGGTTAAAGACACACTCACACATATAAGCAGCACTCACACTCTCAACCATTGCGAAGTCTTGTTCTGCCCCGGCTAACACTACTGAGCGGTTCTTATCCTTGCCTGCTTCCCCGTTGTGATCTTGCTTCGTTTACTGACCTTGTCCTGCCTGCCGCCTGCCTTGTACCTTTGCCTGAACCCCGACTTTGATCCTCGCCGCCTGCCTTGAACTCTAGCCTGCTTAGCGACTCAGATACTAGCTGCCTGCCTCTGACCAACACAATCTCACGGCAATTCGTAACTTTTTCATTTAGTGGCTAATTCGTATGAATTCGTACGATCTAATTCGTACAATTTAGCACAATTTGCTTATCCCCCAATGACGGTTGGGTTTAGGGGTGGGGTCAGGTGCCACGCCTCCTTTTTAAAATCCTACCATTTCGTACGACTGAACTCGTACAAATTCGTACGAATTAGCCACTAAACTGGCAAAACGTAAAATACTTACGTTTTCTCGTGAGATCAGGCTGCTCTGACCCATGCCTGAATACTCATCCTGTGTTTACCTGCCGCCAGCCCAACAATGATATTCTAGCGTGTTTGATGTGAGTTTGCACACGCACATCATCTGTGTGCTATTTGTTATTTAACTGTTTAATAAAAATACTGCAAATGGATCCCTCTGTGTCAGCCACTTCGTTACAATGACAGTAAATAATATTTGACTAGATTTTTTTCAAGACACTTTTATACAACTTAAAGTGACCTTAAAAAGCTTTACTAGGGTAATTAGGTTAAATAAGCAGGTTTGGGTAATTAGGCAACTCTTTACACATTGATGGTTTGTTCTGTAGACTATCGAAAAAAATATAGCTTAAAGGGTCTAATAATTTTGTCCTTAAAATGGTTTTTAAAAAGTTCAAAACTGCTTTTATTCTAGCCGAAATAAATAAGACTTTCTCCAGAAGAAAAAAATATTATCAGATATACTGTGGAAATTTCCTTGCTCCGTTAAACATAATTTGAGCAATATTTAAAAAAGAAAAAAAAAATCAAAATGGGGCTAATAATTCTGACTTACACTGTATGTATGGGTTACTGGGTTCCAAACACCAATAATTATCAGTTAATGACATTTGTCCAAAAGTTCCATATTGATGCAATGTCAGAAAAAACGTCTCGGACAAATCATAATGAGCAAACTTTGAAAAAAGAAACAATCCCTAGATGAACGTGTTCTATCATCATGAGGAGCCACTCTGCCAGAGCAGAATAGCTTTTTTTCATAGCTGTAGCAGAAAATAAGCACAATTTACAGACAACAACAACAAAATAAACTTGATACCCATCTGTTCAGCAGAGGAAGAAAATCAGTGCAAATATTTTTTAAATTAATAATAATCGAAAGCAATGCTAAAATTAGTCACTTTGGTACATTTCTCATATTAAAATTTAAATTTGCAAAACAGTAAGTGCATTTCTCAAAACAGTGCGTACAAATAACAAAACAGCTCAGATTACATGTCTCTTGCTCAAAATCCCTAGTTCATCTCTCAACACTATATTTCTGTGTCAATGAACAAGTCAGTGCTATCAGGATGAAAAGTCCTGCTTGTGTATGGACACCAATTCTAGACAGATTTAGAACAAAAAATCGAATGGAAATGTATAGAAAAATGCATAATGTCAAAATATTAAGACAACTTGTTCAGCCATTTTACATGTAAAGACTTAATGAACAAACAATTACATGTTGTGGGGCGTGACACTATTCAACCGAGACCAAAATATACATTTTGATCAACATGACATAAGCAATTGATAATGTACGGCAGAGAATTGCACATAATTATTTGCATGGATGTACAAAAGCATTGGCAACTTGTTCATAATGAGAAACTGCTATTCTGATGTAAACAAGTGACACAATGATGTGAAGACTGAACAGGTGAGAATTTAAATTCCGATCTGAGAAATGTACATAATATGAAACATGTATTCACTTTCTCTTTATGACTACTCTTAGTTTGAGCAGCTCTTTTAAGAACAACCTACAAACTAAGAACAACCTCCTGCACCCACCATCTTCTCCTTGCTTATCGATGTGATATAGTAACATGTACACTGAAAAAAAAAAATGATTTATTGGATTTACTAAATTAATTTTACTAAATTAGATTTACTAAGTGGTTCCAAACAATTTATATGGGCCGAATTTAGACAAACAAATTAGGTTGAACATTACTAAATTGTATGTATTTGTTTAAATTTAGCCTTTACAAATTGTTTGCAACCACTTACTTAAATTTTTTTTTTCAGGTATACTCAACATAGGCTCATTCTAAAAATGTAGCCTTATATACATTTCTAGAGATCTTGAATTATGTAGCCATAAGTACGTATGGCTGCATTAAATTTTTTAAATGAAAACTACATGGCGCTATGAAGCAGTTCCTTATCGCTCATATTAGCTGACCGCTTACCTCCGTATGGACGGCTTTCCGGCTATTACCAGTTTGTCCAGTTAGCTCACCATGTAGCTATGTCAGTGGACTTGAGACGCAGAGAGGAGAGGACCACAATGATGGGGTTCAAGTCTGGTGAAGAACGGTTCCAGAAAGCAGGTAAGACAAAAAAGAAGCCAAAAAATAAAAAAAAGAAGTAAATAACAGGGTGAGAATGTGGTAAAAATCAGATGAGAGCTTTTCTTTTCTGAGTTGCTTTTTTGTCGGTTGGGTTTAGGGAAGTGGGTGGGCAATCTGTGCTTTTTAAAATACTATTGGTTGGGTTAAGGGAAGGAGGAGGATTGGTCAGTCAGTCAAACAGTCAGTCAAGAGTGGCCTCTGGTGGATTTAGGTGAGAACATCAGGCACTCGTGAGATAAATTTGAGATCTCAAAAAGCATACACACAGCAGACTCAGGGGAATTCCCGAAAACAAAAACTGCAAAACAACGTAGCTCCTGGGATGTATTTGACGGTCTCCAGAAATGTATACAGAGGTACATTTTCAGAATGAGCCTGGGTTGGTTATACCATAATTATTTCATACTGCAGTTTTAAAGAGTTGGTTATTAATGTGAAAAACACCCACAATGAGAACTTGCTTTACGAAATGTTTAACAGGGCTCCAGCAAAAGCAGAAAGTCATAGATTGACTGTTGTGTGCCAAAAGTCCCATTTCACAACAGTTTTCTTGTTAAATTTGATCTGACACAACGCTTCCATTGAAGTATGACTCTAAGCCAGTGTCCATCAAGAGTGTTGCTTGGCTGTCAAATCAACGAGAACGGTTTTTGACACGAAAGTCACAAGAGAGCATATTTTACTCTGAATTTGGGATTTTGGGGCCTCCGGTGTTGTGGACAAACAGAGAAGTGGCCATGTTGCCAGCAAGCTGTACTCCATATGTCATTTTTACAGCGCTGCAGAGCTATTAGTCTTACAGATTTGTGTTATTGACCTTACTGCCTGTGATTCGCTCCACATTCTCTTCTACTACAACATAAATGTCCTGCTGTGCTCTGCTAGAGAGAAATAAGGCATGATTAGTTGTTTTGGTTTGAGAAACAACAGGGGTGTTTTAACAAACTCTCATTACATGTCATAATGGCAGTGCTTCACGTTTTTACAAATTTGGCTATAATGATAAATCTCATTTTCTTCTGATATGCTTAAATCCCACTGAAAGTTCAATATTTGGGATTCACCTACAAGCATTTATGTTTATGGCAACACCTTTAAATATTAATTTCAACTATTACCTACTCGTTTAGTACCTGCTTATTTGCTGTCTATTAGTACTTATAAAATATGATCTTTTTATGTTTATTTAAGGATGTAAATTGCATTATGGGACCTTGATCTCTGCTCTGTTGACTTTTGATGTTGCAAATTAGAAATAAGTCTGTAAAATAAATTAGAAGCAAATTAGAAGTAAGTCTGTAAAATAACAAATGTACTGGCTGTTTATTACAAGGTTTTTATATCGTACAGTAACATTCAACACAAACTCAGAAAATACATCACTTTAAACTCCTAAAAAGGTTCATAAAAGTCACTTTTTCAAACTTTTCGAGGTTAAAGGTTGTTGGAAAAAAAGATAGAGGTCCCAAAAAGCAATTTAAAAGTACAGAATAAATAAATGGGCAATTTGCTTGAATTAATAAGAAAAGCCAATTTGAAGTGAACAATAAGCTAATAATTTAAATCGAGAATTGAGCCAAATTAATTGAGAAAAACTGTAATAGACAGCAAATTAGTTGTTGATTGAAGAGGGGTCTGGATGCAGACCTGGTGCAGTGCAGTCAAAAACGGCTCAACTAACCCCACCTCTAACCCTACCCATCACAGTGACGTCACTCGCTCCATTTGAGTGCATTGTGTCTGACATTGCATTGCTGAGTGATGCAATCTCAGCTTGCATCATAAAGGCTGCATCCAGATACTATTGGTTGATTGAGCTAAAAGTCTTAATCAATGGTTTATTATTAGCAAGTTGTGGAAACTGTAAACTGTTCTGTAAAAAAGTGTCATTTTTATCTTGTGTTATAAAATAACAATGGGCTATATGCACACAAACTTTTCATTTTCAGCCAGGTGGCCCAAAGTCTTTCCATTTTCAAAATTACGTTTAAGATCTGATTTCTTTAAAAATAAGTAATCTACACTGCCTGTTAGATTTCCGATATGAAGTTGGTCTCAGATCGGACAAGAAGCACTGAACTAAATTCCATTTCCCCTCATATATCTCTTTAAAATAGGGCAGTTGATCTTATACCAGGATTTTCAATGGAATTTCTGCGCTAGCTTGTTGCTATTGACAGCATTAGTGGTTACAGCGGTCTTTCATCTCGTTTTACACTTGAACAACTAAATGAATGCTTAAGTCTATTTAACTGAATGCATTCTAATTACATTACAACATCGATGCTGTAAAAACAACCTTGTGAAATTCAAAATAGTCACATTTAGCTTTCACCAAAAGTTTATCATTGGCTTTAAAACTGTAGCTGTGCATAGAGCATATTTCCAATGAGATTGGGTTTGTTGTTAAAAACTTAAGGAAGTTTCATTATTCATAAAAAGAGACATTTAAAATGTATTGTATAATTCCTTGCTGTTGTATATACAGTAGATACCAAAAGTAAATATAATGTTTTTAGCCATCATTTACCGAATCTAAAGCACACTGTTATTTCCCCTTGAGCCCATTTTTTGGAAAAAGAAAAAAATCTATAGGTACAAAATTGTTAGTTGTGGATAATAATTAAAGAATTACTGTCACATTACAATGAATAATTGTTAAGTAATAATTGGTAACACTTGATAGGTTATGAATCATTGATATCTTAAGAAATAAGTTATGAACTGGGACATAAATGCCCTCAAAACCACCCATTATCATCACACATTACAAGCTAACTACCAGGTGAAGGTAGTCCTTTCTTTTTTCTCCAAGTAAGAAAAAATGAAATACTATAATAACTTTCACTGACAGCAAGAAGCAGAAGAACTGTGTTTGAAAAGGTCTAAAGCCCGATGATGAAAAAGACCACAGTAACTTCAGTATGTTTTATGACTCGTTTGTTCTCGTAAAATCTTCTAATCATAGCAATCATCTCCATGTGCAGGGGTTGGGATGTTTCGATGAAATCTTTTGTGCGCTGATTGACAACATTTTCCTCCTTTCTGGTACTTGAAATACAGTCTGTTCCTCCATAGCCAATCTGTCAGAACTGCTACAGGGTTAAAAATAACACAAATGATCCTGTTTTATCCCCCAGACAGTGTTATTATTAGCTAAAAAAATGCTACATTTAATAATTCATAGAGACTATAAAAACAGAGGGAATAGATAGATAGATAGATAGATAGATAGATAGATAGATAGATAGATAGATAGATAGATAGATAGATAGATAGATAGATAGATAGATAGGTGGACGGACGGACAGAGGGATAGACAGACAGACAGACGGAAAGACAGAATAAATGATAGTACAAAAAGATTAAAATCCTAAATAACAGTTCATTATATTAAACTGACCATGAAAATCTCCAATAAAACAATCATTTTTATGATCATGGATTCCCACATTGCAGCAGGAATGCAGTAAAATGGTGTTTCTTCAGTTCTCTTGCCACTGGCACAGCAGATGCACTTTTGACTTTCTTTATTGGAGTTCATCTCTCTGTACTGAAGCCGTCTAATGAAGGAGCTCCTGAAGCCTGCAGGCGAAGCACTCGTCACCTCACTCTCAATATAAATCACCACTCAACCACAGGAACACAGCCACCATTACTTTACTGTATGTCAGATATATGACTGGCATCAAAGACATGCCAACACACCGATATCAGAGACACAATCTTCTTACACAGGAGTCTGTCAGCTTTATGATCCACTTCACAGACCACTTACCACGAAGTTAATAATGGGGTCTTTGCGGTGCTACTCATCAATGCTGATTTAAAAATATATTACAGTCAAGTGTTTTTGTTTTATAGTGGAAAATTATTTTTGTTCGTTTTTAGTGATAACAAATAAAACATTTTAATATGAACAACAATTATATTTTAGTATTTCTAAGTATGCTTGAGCAGGTTGAAAGTGACATTGACTTCACAAGTAGGGCTAGAATTGATTGATTGATTTATTTATGGTTTTTATTTACAAATTGATTAATTTATTTCATATGTTGATCTATTCATTTATTGATTCACTCATTCATTCATTGACCAGCCAATGTCAGACATGGGGAATGTTTTTTTTTAATATTATTATTTTTATCAAACATTTTAGATTTTGAACTACACTTACCGGGTTTACTAGGTACATACTAGTGCCGGGTTGGACCCCCATTTGCCTTCAGAACTGCCTTAATCCTTTATGACATAGATTCAACAAAGTAATATTCTGGAAATATTCCTCAGAGATTTTGCAGCATATTGATATGATAGCACTACACAGTTGCTGCAGATTTGTAGGCTGAGCACCCATGATGTAAATCTCTTGTTCCACCACATCGCAAAGGTGCTCTATTGGATTGAGACCTGGTGACTGTGGAGGCCATTTAAGTACAGTGAACTCAATGTCATGTTCCAGAAACCAGTCTGAGATGATTCACGCTTTATGACATAGCGCATTATCCTGATAGCCATTAGAAGATGAATACACTGTGTTTATAAAGGGATGGACACCACCAGGAGTGGATCCAGCCATATTTTCAGGATTTTTTTTCCCCGCAGCAGTCAGAACAATGGACAGAATCCTTCTTTGGTTGATGAATAAGGAGATTGATAAAAGTAATGAGTCACACTGGATCCGAGTTTTCATTAGATCTAATAGTAGGTCTCGTACCTTGGAGCAGAATAATGCAATTTGGGGACATTCCCAGAACATATGAATATAAGTACCCTGTGCAGAGTTGTTACATAAGTGACAAAAAGGGTCTGATTATGGAGAATGTTTTGATGTTTTTACAAAAAACAGTATGGAAACAGTCATTTTTTGGATTTCCATTGCAAATGGATTGTCACATGTATGAAATCATCCGAATCTGATTTGGTTCTGGACTCTAACTCTTGTTTTGTGTGGTTACTTGAGCAAGTTTCCCTTCAGTCAACTTTCCAAACACGAGAAATCATGTTCGCTCTGCAGAATCGTCCCCGTGAAAGAGCACACATGCGTTGAGAATAATAAAACACATATGTGAACCTGCAAGTTCAGCCACATTACGCAAGACTCATGTATCTATGTATCTATGTGTAAGAAATGGCTTTTTGCTATTGTCCTTATGAGTTGTTGTTGGCTTGATAAAGGCTAAATCAGGTTCAATCATATTTAAAGAAAGAGCTGTTAAAGAGAAGTGCTGAAAGCGGCTGAGCTCAGGTTTCACTAGAATGGCTAATATTAATAAAAACAAAGGCAGAAACAGTGTGAGGCAATATGAATTTAAAGAGACATCTAATGACGATAAATAATGTTGATTCCATTACTTAATCGTATGTCGTACATTATTGTTTACAACTACATCACATCACACAACACAAATACAATCAATACCAGCACATGAATCACAATTAACCCTATTCTACTTTTGACACGTTTTTCTTTACTTGAGATTGCCTAAAAAGTCTAAAATGCCTAAAATTTTAAATTTAAGAAATGGGAACAATCTTCAATGATGACACGCGCTTTCTGTTTCATTCTCATTAAATCAATTTCATACATTTTTACAGTGCTAGGGTAGGCAGTTGCTTGCAAAAGCAACTTGCAAGACTTGACAAGTTCATCCTCCCAATGTGTTTTTAGTAAGGTCTGGCTTCAGGTTGTCTACATTAAGAGGTAAAAGCTTTACGCCTTACAAACAGCCATCCATGTGTCTTTGTATAAAGGCATTCATGCATGCTGCTACATAATCCATATGTTAACAGTGCCAGTTTTTGCATTCACTATATTTGCATTTCCCAAAAGAACAGCAAATCATCATCATTTTTAATTAGTGTGTGTGTGTGTGTGTGTGGAAACTGAGAATTAATCACCTGGTTGGTTACGTCTATTATCAAAGGTTCATCATTAACTTTATATTTAATAAGTCCACAATGACAATGACTGATGATGTTGAAGCATACATTTCACCAGGATAATCGACTATACTGTTTTATGAATCGCAATAAATATTAAACAGCACAGATTAAAAATCAAAGGCTGCAATATTTGTTGATATACAATAGTCACAAGAAGAGTTATAAGCAGAAATTGATTTATTTTTTTGCTACATTGAGACTTTGAAATTTATACAAAAAAGTATTGTCATGAAAGATGTAATTCTAAAAACATTTTTTTTTGAAAATGTCCATAAAAATGAACTTAGAAACCAGAAATAAATGGACAGTTATTGGACATAATTTAAAACAAACACAACAGCCAAAGCTTTGCTCAGCCTTAAAGATATATTAAAAATGCATTCATGTCTCTGAACGCAAGCACCACAAAATATCACGACAAGCTCAGTGACAAGGCTTATACACTATATATATTCAGAGAAACAATATAAACAGCTTAAAAACAAACAAAACCCACCAATGTCTTTTTTTTAACCACCATCATTTCAAGTACCCCTTATCAGAACTGAAGTGGGGTGTTTATGCCACACAAATCCAAGATTTTACTGCACATTGGTTTTTTTAATGTGTAAACATTCGATGCGGATTGTGTATTTTCAGGACAAAAACACACTCTTCTACAACACTGTCATTCACCTAAACTGGATCTCAGGGTCTCCATTCATCTCACTGTGTGGGTTTGGTGGGATGTCTGACCAGTCTTGCTCTTCGTCTTGATCCTGTGGTTTAATCCACACACGCATACATACACACACACGCACAGGCACACACACACTTTAGGTACTAGTGCTTAGTCTTTATAGGTACTAAAGTACGTAGACACTGGAACCTATTAAAAAGATATTAGTAATAATTTGTTAGATACACGTACTTAATTTAGTAGACTAACTATTTTATAGATACTTGGAACAAATAAACATTCTGATGAGTTACTACATAAGATAAGAAAGCACTTGAGGCCAGTAAGGTAAAAACATTAACTATTTATATATACTACTATGTACTGAATTAGTCTTAGACCAAACAAATTACTAGCTAATAAAAAAAACCCTAGTAATGAATATATAATAGTGTGTCATTCATAAAAAGTACAACTGATTTATAACGTATAAGTATGTAATAAATAAAATGTCTTAGATAATGATTATGTATTAGTATCTATTAAACTATCTAGTAAGTACCAACCTTATCAGTTAAGTATTAGTGTATCATAAGTCATAATAAAGAGGTACTAAATAATGAATTAATATAAGTATCTATATAATAGGATCTAGTGACTTTAATTTTCAAAAAAATATATAGCTTAAAGGGGCTAATAATTTTGTACTTAAAATGGTGCTTACAAAATGTAAAACTGATTTTATTCTAGCCAAAATAAAACAAATAAGACTTTCTCCAGAAGAAAAAAAATGTTATCAGACATACTGTGACCAGTCCTACACCACCCAACCCGCTCCAAGCTGGGATCAAACCAGTGACTCAAGTCGGTTGCTCTAACAAGAAGGCTAAAGAACACAGCTCTAGCTTCTGTCACAAGAGCACCTTTCTAGGTTCAGAGAAACGAGGTTTACTTTTGTAGTAGTCACAATTGGAATACATTCTAATCAAACTGACAGATGGTCAGATTGTTCAATTGAAAGATTGACATATCAGTCAGTGGTTCTAAAAATCCAAAGGTCAGGACCCTCTGAGTGGGGGTTATTTCCAGAAATCTTATACATGTTATTTAACTATTAGAATTAGTTACCATATTTTATCCATAACCTACAGAAGATAAAAAAGTAATGTGACTTAACCAAAGCATGTCATTGGGTACACTAAGGTCTTCTCTTTACAACAAAAGAAATTAATGTAGGTCTTAAAGAAGCAGTGGCAGGGAAATTAACAGAAATATTGTTTATGTTATTATGGCAATATGATACTTATGTTAATTTCCCTGCCACTGTTTCTTTAAGACCAACATTATTATGATTTTGTTTGTTGGAAAGAGAATACCTTAGTGTAGCCAATGATGTGCTTTGGTTAAGTCACATGACATGTTGTGTTTTTCTGTAGCGTGATTTCTGACAGACTGGCGTTTATTGTGAGTTGTTGCTGAATGCAAATGTAAACGTTAATAAAATCAAAGAATCTAATTATCTCAGATGCACAAAAAAATCTAAGACTTCACCTCCAGTAAGTTATGAGGACATATTCACAACTATTTTTTTTGTAAATCGATCAAATGTACTATATGTGTTGCCAAATGGCAACACTGTGCAATAGTGGAACATGCAAAATTGCAATGGGTTAGCTAGGTCAGCTTTGAAATTTTAAATTGTAAAAATACCAATATGAAAGCTAGTAATATAATGTTGATTAGTCACAGTTAGTGTTAATGGCATTTGCATTATGGATAAAATCTAGTTTTAAGGGCAAAACCACTTTTGAATAGATATGAATACAGGGAACAGTGTATTAGCAAGCGCCACCATGTTCTACAGTAAGTGAAAGAAGAAAAGGGCAAAACTGGCTCTTCCAGCTTTCTTAATTGGATCTATTTTTGGATGTTGTTGCCATATGGCAACATATCATAAAGTACCTTAAAAAAAGAACATTTTCCAAATTTATTTGTACAGCACTTGAAGTTAAGCCATTAAAAAAAAAAGAAAAACAGACAAATTTTTAAAATAGATTTATCATAATGCGTGCAGTAGAGGGTTAAACGAATGAATAATTACTTAAATGACTGTTGCACTTTTTGTGATGTTAATATGCTCATGTTGTTATAGTTCCTATTGGTGTGTGTACACTCTTGTGTGCAAAGTTTGTATGTTTATAACCACCTCCAAGGATAGTGGAGGTCGCGAGTCACTGGAATTGTTATTTTGGGGGCTGCGGGTTGAAAGGTTTGGGAACCCCTGATATAAGTCAATGACAAATAAGCTATTTGTTACTAACAACAACACTATAGTAATAGTCAATGAATTAAATGAACTACTAAAATAAACTAAGTACTAACATCTAATGAATAAGTACTAACATCTTTTAAAAATGTACTAATATTCAGTATCTAACAAGTACTAGCTAATAATAAACATGCAAGTATTTAGTAAATATGTACAAGTATCTAAATAAAAACTGCCAGTGTCAATTTCACAGGCATAAATGTCAAATGAATAAACTAGTATCTAATAAATAACAACTAGTAACTTATGAATAAGTAATAGTATATTTTACACATGTGCTAGTACCTAAAGCATTTAGCACTAGTACCTAAAGCAGGGGTCACCAACCCTGTTCCTGGAGAGCTACCTTCCTGCAGAACTCAGTCCCAACCCTGATCAAACACACCTGAACCAGTTAATAGTACCTAAAGCAGCACTTGATAATTACAAACAGGTGTGTTTGGTCAGGGTTACAACTGAAATGTGCAGGAAGGTAGCTCTCCAGGAACAGGGTTGATGACCCGTGACCTAAAGAATAAGTTTTAGTTGCTAATAAAAATGTTTTACCAACACTTACCTTGTAGTTGTCTGATGGCAGCTCGTTTTCGAGAACGTCCATCTGAGGAGAAAATAATAATCAATTAAAACTTTAACATCTGATTCTTCCTCATATCAATACGAGTTATGAAGCCACAAACCCTTGATGATTCTGGTGATTCTCTCTGTTTCTGATTCAAATAGTTCTGGATTGTCCTTCAAAGATACAATCTTTGAGAAATCAGGTCCTAAAATATGACAAAAAATGCTAGTCAGTAAAATTTGCTGAAAAACAAAAAAACAAAACAAAAAACAAAAAACAAAAAAAAACAATTGCTAGCTTGTCAACATCAGCTATGAAAGTTATATAAAAAGCTGTTAAATGATTAAAAAAATTACTAACATCTTTTAACAGGTTGTTAACATGAGTAACACTAATCCACCATAAATGAATGTGATGCTAGCATGTATTAGCATGTATCTCAAATATATTTTAGCATGGTTTAACAGGTTGCTAGTATGTTTAAACACTACATCAGCATTAATTTCTAGCATATTGCAATGAGCTGTAGATAGAAATATGTTAACAAATATGCTGTTAACCAGCCGAATCTTGTGAGGAAACGTGTCTATTTTACGTTTTGTCAGTTTAGTGGCTGATTCAAGTTAAATTGTATGATAATGTACGATTTTAAAAAGTAGGCGTGACACCAAAGCCCACCCCTAAACCCACCAATCATTGGGGGATAAGCAAATCATATGAAAATTATACAAATAAGATTGTAAGAATTCATATGAACTATCCACTAAATCGAAAATTTACAAACTGCAATGAGATCGCATTGTGTTAACATATTTTAAGCATGTTTATCATTTCATCATCAGTCCATTCTTATGTTTTAAACTCATCTTCAAGTGTTTTGCCTTCCCCTCTGTTTCTGTGTTCACTTCTTGTTTCTTTGTAATCACTGTTTATTCCTAACTGCTGTTGTTAGCAATTCAATAGCTCTACTCCCTTGTTAGCTCATGTATACAGTTAGCTCAAGTCAGAACTCTTAGCTCCCCTTTGATTTTTTTCTTTTAAATATTTCCCACATGATGTTTAACAGAGCAAGAAAATTTACACAGTATGTCTGATAATATTTTTTCTTCCTGAGAAAGTCTAATTTGTTTCATTTCAGCTAGAATAAAATCAGTTTTTAATTTTTAAAAACCATTTTAAAGTCAAAACTATTACCCCTTTTAGGCTATATATTTTTCCATAGTCTACAGAACAAATATAATAACTTGCCTAATTACCTTAACCTGTCTAGTTAACCTGATTAACCTAGTTTAACACTTTAATGTCACTTAAGGCTGTATAGAAGTGTCTTGAAAAATATCTAGTAAAATATTATGTACTGTCATCATGGCGAAGCTAAAATAAATTAGTTATTAGAAATTAGTTATTAAAACTATTATGTTTAGAAATGTGTTAAAAAAATCTTCTCTGTTACACAAAAATTGGGGGGAAAAAAACAGGGGGGCTAATAATTCTGACTTCAACTTAATATATGCTCCTGTGTTTCAGCAGTTTTGTACAAGGCATTGTTTGCCGTCTATGCTCCTGTTATTTGTGTTTCATGTTTTGCTTTGTTTTGGATTATTAAACCTTTTTCAATACTGACTAATACAAATAAATTGAATATCAAATATGTGCAGTCACTTCTTACCTTCAATGATCTGCGGTTCTGGTTTAATTACTCTAGTAAAAGTAGTTTCCAATGGTGCACCTTTAAACACAAGATGAAAATTTGCTTTACTATAAACAATAAACCTTATCATATCCTCATTATGTGTACTGCATCTCACCATCGACAATCTGAGGCTTTTTCTTGATGACTCTGGTAAAGGTGGTGATCCCTGGTTCACCTTATTCAAAAACAGAAGTCAATAAAGCAAACAACTGAGCATGACTGAACTCACATTATATCGACATCTGATTTATTAGGTCTTACTTTCAACAACCCGAGGCTCTGGTTTTAATACTCTGGTTATAGTTGTGATCCCTGGTCCACCTTTAAGAAACAAGGAGACATGAGAACAATGGATGAACAAACCTTTGGGCATAAACCATAAAACCAGACCTGAGCCAAGTCGGTGAGTAATAGTCAATCATGAAGACCTTAATACCAGTTTAACTGTACAGCTTAAAACCGTAGCTAAATCATAAGTGTAATCTTGCCAAAAATGAATCAAAACCATGAGGTAGGAACTTTAATCAAAAACATCTAAATGCAAGCCATGTGAAAACCAACGGGGCTTCATTCTATTACATAACAAGAGATTGTAATGCATGGGCAAAAAATAAGACAGACAAACAAACATTAAACATTACTAAACAAGGATGAATCACCGACTTCACAGCTGCTCTCGATAAAAACGTCAAGCTCTTTAGGAAGCTACAAAAGACTCTTGCAGATCCCAAGCCTTTCAAAATCATAAATCAAATTAATGTTTGGATCAATGGTATTATTAAAAAAACAATACGGGAAAGAACATGATCATTGCATATGCCAAGGATTATGGGCAAAAAGAGCATTTGGCAAGAGAGAAAGATATATGTAGAAAAAATTGTAACGTTAAATTTAAAGTCTTTATTTCAAGTTAGTTAAGCTAAATTTAAAGTTAATGAAAAATAATAAAATATATATTACATTAAACAATAAGAAAAACAAAAATTAATACTGAATTATTACAATGGCACCAATTTAAAAAAAAATCAACCCAGGCTAATTCTAAAAATATAGCCCTATATACATTTCTGGAGAGCACCAAATACATCCCAGAAGGTACTTATTTGTAGTTTTTGTATTCGCGAATCCACCAGAGGCCACTGTGTATGCTTTTTCAGATCTCAAATTTCTCTCACGACTGCCATTCACGCCTGCTGTTCTCACATTAATCCACCAGAGGCCGGCATTGAGTGACTGACTGAATAACTGACTGACTGATCGACTGACTCACCCTACTCCTTCCCTAAATCCAACCAATAGTGTTTTCAAAAGATTGACCTGCCCGCCCACTTCCCCTAATCCAACTGACAAACTTGAAAAGCAATCAGGAAAAAAAAGCCCTCGCCTGATTTTTATCATGTTTCCAGATTTTGTCACCTTGTTATCCTCTTATTCACTTGTTTATTTTATTTTTGGCTTCTGTTTTTGTCTTACTCGCTTTCTGAAACCGCTCTTCACCAAACTCGAACCCTGTCATCATGGTCAACTTCTGTCTGTGTCTCAAGTCCACCGACATACATGGCCAGTTACTGGACAAACTGATAACAGCGGGAAAGCAACCCATATGGAGGTAAGTGGTCAGCTGGTGAGCACAAAAGGAACGGCGTCATACTGCCCTGTAGCGTTCGTTTTAAAGACGAAATGCAGCCATATGTACTTCTGGCTACATAATTTGTGATCTCCAGAAATGTATATAAGGCTACGTTTTCAGAATGAACCTGGGTTGCAATCAATGACAGCACTGAAAAAAAATAATAATAAAAAATAAACAAACATAAACATTTTTTAAAGACAAAAACAAAAAAATCTAAAATAACTAAAATAGTTATTTATTAATAAAAATGGAAAATACTCAAATAAAAAGACTGCGCAAAACATATGCTGGATAAGTTTGCGGTTCATTCCGCTGTGGCTATTTACTATTAAAATATTAACCACAGCTCAACCAACATCGTTTTAGACCAACCTCCTTGAGCGATGGCATCTGTTATTTGCTTGATGTCTTCCTCTTGCAGGATGTGTACTTCACCATTCTGAAACCTCTGCACATTGCTTATATCTATAATATTTAAAGGCATGAGATTTGACATGTAAGAACTGTCTAAAAAGCCATGCACTTTGGTGATAATCACAGAAACTGTCTAAACAACACAATAAAGTCAAAAACTGTGGTCCATGGTTTTAATAATATGCTAGTAAAGGTCTATTGGTACTTTGAGAATCAAGAAACATACACAGAAAAACCAAATGAATACCTCTGGCTTTTTCTTCTGAATCTAAAATTAGCAGCCATTAATGCACAGACCAATCATTTTGCTTCATAATGCATTGTAAGGAGTTGTTGGAATTAATTTTTAGCATATATGTTTTTTAGACTTTCAGTATGCTGGTAGTTGTTGACTTGCTTTATGAATTACTAAGGACCACAGTTTCACCTAAAAATCTTTACAATTCTAATACAGGGGTGCTCCACTCTGTCCCTGGAGATCTATCTACCTTCCTGCAGATTCCAGTGGCATTAAACACACCTGCCAGTAATTATCAAGTGCTGTTCAGGTCCTAATTAGTTGATTCAGGTGTGTTTGATCAGGTTTGGAGCTGAAAGCCAAGGTCACACTGGACTTTTCTCCCCATGAACTTCCATTCATCTGCTCGCAAAATGCATCAGACTGGAAACGCAAGCTCTTGCAACAAGTTTCACAGTTCGATGAGGTGCAGAGTTCAAGCTTGGTGAACTCTGACCTGCGTAATCAAATCATGTAACTGCATAAGACCAATTGAAGATCAAAACATGACCTCTGTACAGAAATTTAAAATATAGACCAATCGCTTGCTTTTTTAAATGTCTAATCATCTTGTTTAATCCCTCTCCTTTTCACATCGCCATACCACAGAATTTCGCTTGCTCAAACTTGAGTGTGACTGCGGCAGAACTCTGTAGGAAGGTACAGTAGATCTTCAGGAACAGTTGAACTCTGTTGAGCACCCCTGTTCTATTCAATGCAAAAGTATAGCCCTTGTATGGCCTGGGGATAAGTAAATGAGATATAAGTTTTCATTTTTGGTGTGAACCCTCACTTTAACAACCTGGTCACGTAGAAATGTTGAACTACACATCCATATCAAGCTTAAAATTAAATTACCATCACCCACGATCCCCTCAGCATTAATTTCACCATCAGATGAGGCACTGTGAGCTGAACAAAAAAAGAGGGAATGAAAACAAAAAGATAAAAATGTTATAAGATAACAGGGGTTTGTTATTATAAAATGAATCATTGGAAGCTTGGACATACATTCAATAAGCCTGGTGACCTTTGTAACAGATGGCTTTCCTTCAACCACTCTTGTAACTTTGGTGAAACTTGGATCTCCCTCAACAACTCTTGTAACTTTGCTTAGACTTGGATCTCCAACAACTCGTGTAACTTTGGCAAAACTTGGATCTCCTTCAACAACACGGGTAACTTTGGTGAAACTTGGATCTCCTTCAACAACTCGTGTAACTTTGGTGAAACTTGGTTCTCCTTCAACAACTCGTGTAACTTTGGTGAATCTGGGATCTCCTTCAACAACTCTTGTAACTTTGGTAAGACTTTGATCTCCAACGACTCTTGTTACTTTTGTAAAACTGGGATCTCCTTCAATGACTCGTGTAACTTTGGTAATTCCTGGCTGTCCTTCAACAACTCGTGTAACTTTGGTAACACTTGGATCTCCTTCAATGACTCGTGTAACTTTGGTAACTCCTGGCTGTCCTTCTATGACTCTCGTAACTTTGATTGGTTCTCCAATCACAGTCCTTTCAACTGTAGTCCCAGGACCTGTAGAAAAGGTACAGATCTTGTTAGGTGTCATGTCAAAATATACTAACCATGACATTTATGACGATCTTCAATCAACATTTATCCTTTCTGGCATAAAGGACTGTCTTTTTAGCTAATAACATATTGATTGAGTTAAAGTTAGCTTTGCTTCCAATTGTGGCAAATGTCCATTGGTCTCAAATCCAACTCCACATTATCCAGTTTCTCCACAGTGGTTTCAGTGATTTGAAGTAAGTGATCAAAGATGAGAATGGGACACAGTCATTAAAAGTCACTGGCGCTGTCAGAGCTGTTAATCAACACCAGTTTGGACTTTCTCAGCGGAGGTCACGTTTCGTGCTACTGCTAGGTTCATAAAACATAAATTAGTACATTCAGCCAAAGATGAGCTAAGTGTACTTGTGGACCAAGAGTTTTTGATTGTAAGTACTATTTTATGACTGAATTCAAGCCGATTGAGTGTATACATGAGACAATTGTAAAAGTCTAAATAACAAAAAAAAACCTAGACAAGTAGATAACTGTGATAGAATTCTTATACTTATTTCATACGTAGTAATAATGAAAACCATAAATAAAAATCAAAATAGGCTCATTCTGAAAACGTAGCCCTATATATATTCCTGGAGATCGTGAATTATGTAGCCAGAAGTACATATGACTGCATTTAATTTTTTTAACGAACAATACGGGGCGATATCACGCTGTTCCTTTTCGCGCTTACCAGCTAACCGCGCTTTCCTTCATATGGACGGCTTTCCCGCTGTTACAAGTTTGTCCAGTTAGCTCACCATACGTTGGTGGACTTGAGAGGCTCAGAGGAGATGACGACGGGGTTCGAGTCTAGTGAAAAGGGGTTTCAGAATGCAGGTTTAAACAAGTAAATAACATGGTAAGAATGTGGTCAAACGTGGTAAATATCAGACGAGGGCTTGTTCTTTTTCTGAATTGCTTTTTAAATCTGTCTGTTGGGTTTAGGAAAGTGCGTGGGCAGGTCAATCGGTGCTTTTTAAAACACTATTGGTTGGGTTTAGGGAAGGGAGAGGTCGGTCAGTTAGTCAGTCAGTCAGTCAGTCAGTCAATCAATCATTCATTCAGTCAAACAGTCAGTTGACAGTGGCCTCTGGTAGATTAACGTGAGAACAACAGGCACGAATGGCACTCCCGAAAGAAATTTGAGATCTCAAAAAGCATACACTGCAGCCGCAGGTGGATTTGCGAAAAAAACAATAACAAACGTAGCTCGTGGGACATATTTGACGTTCTCCAGAAATGTATATAGAGTTACATTTTCAGAAAGAGCCTAGGTTTATAAAACAGTTTTTGTAATTAGCATACAAGTATGATTAAAGCATATTTAAAGTTAAGAAAAATGTTGATTTTATAAATTTTGGGTTGATTATATTTACATATTTTGACGCCTTTAATGCTTATACTGAATTAAATAATATTAATTAAAATAATATAGTTTACATTTTTTATGGGTTAATATTTCTGCATCCAAAAATTTTAAAGGAACAGTATTTTGTTTTAAAAAGAGATGCACACACACATGGAATATTTATAATTAAAAACATTTAATAAGTAATTAACCCACTTTCATAGTGTAAATGTTTAATTTGAGGAAACAGTAATATGTAATATGTGGCTTCCAGTGCGTCATTTCAATGTACTGAACTTAGATTTAGATTTGCATTCTGTGGTACATTTAAATATGGCCATAAAAACTCTGACTTTTATTAGTTAAAACATTAAAAGAGGCACATCCAAAATATTTTAAACTGGTGCCTCATCAAGCAAACAGAAATATTCCAGCAAAAATCACAAAAAAAGATCTGCACATTGTTAATTGTTATTTTTATAGAAAATATTAAAACTAGCAATGTTTGAGTCAAAGACCTCCATCAGGTTTTTTTGTATTAGTCCATCTGTATATCATTTTCAGTATGAATAACAGTGCCATTAAAAAGGTCTTTCATGGAAAAACTATGTCCACCATTTATTTACTAATAAATAATAATCCTGCTATGGAAATGGATCTCCTATAGGACTAAAGAAAAGAAAACTAAGAAAACTTTAAGCATGTGCAAATTAAACAAAATAAAATAATTAAAAAATAAATATTGTAAATACTGTAGCAGTGTGCCAATTTTTGTTTGTTTAATGTTTTATCTCCTACTGCTTGGATATATCTTGGAAATTAGAAATTAAACCAGTATTCAGATGATTTAGAGACTTGTGACTGTAAAGTTACATACGTAATAAGTTTTGACTTAATAATAGTAAGAAAATAGTAAAACTCTGGTTCGTTTACTTTTTTTCAGTAAGAAATGTAGGTTTGAAATCCACTGCTGAGTTGTAACTCTCAATCTCAAACCCTGCTATTACCAAAGCTTTAATGAGTTTTCACTTTCACAAAGTACAAATCTTTAGCCAAGTTTCCAAAAACATCAATTTACAAAAATGTACTTTTAATTTAATGGTGCTAAACTTTCTTCTACAGGTAGATCTCCTGCCATGGTCTGAGGCGAAATTCTCTAATGGCTCTTTATCTTTCTATCTGTCCAGCAGCTGCTAGAGAAGATGCCAGTGTTTGGTGCCAGTCAACAAAACCACATATGCCTGCTCTCCTCTGGGGCTCCATCATGAAGAGTTTTACTCAGAACTGCAGCTGAGGCAAAGTTCAGGCTTTTTTGTTATATTGGATAATGATTTAGTAAATACATAATTGTACAAATAACTCAAAGTGCTTCTAGGAATAACTTAACGGGAGAGAAAACCCTGAGGAACTGAGTATTGTAATTAAACTCACCAATTGCTGATTATTTAGAAAGTAATTGGCCTTATAAGGTCTTAAATTAAATTGAATTAAATTATTACATAAAACATTGTGCAATAACTTGCTTAATAAATAAATTAAATGCTTATGGATAAAGAAACAGAGGTGAAACAGTTGTCATTCAAAGGTATGAATTGAAATAAAATAAAATAAAATAGTCAGTGGTTATTCAGAGGTGAATAACAAATAAAATAAAATAAAATAAACAGTAGTTATTCGGAGGTGAATAAAAAAAAGAAAATATATAAATAAAATAAAACAAACAGTTATTCGAAGTTAAAATGAAATTAAAATGAAATTAAATAAAGGGCTGCACGGTGGCGCAGTGGGTAGCACATTTGCCTCACAGGAAGAAGGTCGCTGGTTCGAGTCTTGGCTAGGTCAGTTGCCATTTTTGTGTGGAGTTTGCATGTTCTCCCCGTGTTGGTGTGGGTTTCCTCCAGGTGCTCCGGTTTCCCCCACAAGTCCAAAAACATGTGGTACAGGTGAATCGGGTAGGCTCAATTGTCCGTAGTGTATGTGAGTGAATGAGTGTGTATGGATGTTTCCCAGTGATGGGTTGTAGCTGGAAGGGCATCCGCTGCATAAAACATGTGTTGGATAAGTTGGCGATTCATTCAGCTGTGGCAACCCCAGATTAATAAAAGGACTCAGCCGAAAAGAAAATGAAAATAAAGTATACAGTGGTTATACGGAGGTAAAATTAAATTAAATTAAATTAAAAAGTGTTTTTTCAAAGGTGACTAAAAATAATAATAATAAAAAAATACATTAATATAATAATGTATTACCTCTCTCAATGACATGAGTAGTTATTGTCCTCTCTGCAAGACAAGAAAACAACAGTTATTATGAAAAATAAATAAATAAATAAATAAATAAATAAATAAATAAATAAATAAATAAATAAATAAATAAATAAAAAATAAATAAATAAATAAATAAAGCATATCAAATTAATTCCAGATGCTGTTGTTGATGATGTTAGGTTAAGTGTAACTTAAAGACAAAAATGAAAGAAGAATAAAACTAAACTTACTGATAAATGTAAGTGGAATCTCTCGATAGGTGTATCCAGATACAAACTACACACACACACATACAAACACACACACAAAAAAAGATAAAATGCTATGTGTTTGTATGGTGACCATGATGGATCTGTTATATAATGTGAGTCAGTGTTCAGATATGATGTGTGTTCTGCTGTACCTTCAGCTGCATGTATTTGATGAGTCTCTTCAGCAGAATCAATATGTCTTCACGGCCAACTGGCAGATCTGTGAAATGCAGTAAAATTTTCTATTAAGCTCAAGGGACTGTGTCTTATGTCTCAGGAATTGTATGGTTATATAACTGTGGAAAATCCAGGTATTACTACGATAAACTTGATCTACGCAACTGATTTTGACTTTGTGCATCTAAATATATATTTATATATGTGTGTGCATCTAAACACAAATTCCTTGCATAACTTTACCTTGAGGATATAATATGGTTTTCACAACGTGGACTACTCCATTGGATGCCATAAGATCAAAATCTGGAACATCCACTGAATTTACATGGATGGAGTTGTTAACCTAAGTGTAAAATAAAAACAAAAAACATATAATATATATAGTTTATGCATTTCAACATTTAAAATATGAATAAAAAATAAAACAAACATAGATGTGATGATCTTATAAAACACTTCAGTACATACAGACAAGTAAAACAGCTAAACATTTCATTAAAGAGATTAGCTAACCCAAAACAACAAATCTGTCATCATTTACCACTTGTTATTTTAACTTATATCAAACTTAATTTAAGAAATTCCTTCTTCTGCTGTATTTTACAGAATTTTCTCTTACTATATAAACCAATGGCGATCAAAAATAGGTTGTTTTCAATCACAGAGAGGAAAGTTCGTATTTTTGCGATATTTCAAAGGAGACATAAATAGAAAATAACCACATATCATTCAGCCAGTTTCTTGAACTTTCCCCCTTTTATAAGCAAAAGTTTTAGGAATCCTATTAAAACTGTTTGGCATTTCTTATACTGGCCGATTTATACAATTGTAAACAACATAAAACAGAAATATTTTGATGTTCTGATAGTAATTCCTATGTAAAAGAATCACTTCCTGTCCTCAATCTGAGTCTTGCGTGTCATCAGTGACGGCATATAAAAACAACCTATTCAGTAAACTTTAAGTTAACGGTCTCTTAAAGTTTTGGCTCTTAGAATTTACACCTAGAAGTAAAAACACAATATGCGTTAAAATAACAGTAACAGAACCATGTTGCATATTTTGAGATTTTATAAGGGCTGCATTGGAAAGCTCTAAGATGCTGCCATCAGAAGCAGCATTGCAAGGTTGGAAAGCATGAAGGCACATCTGAATTCAAATTCTGCTTCACTTCCTTTCTCTGGAGGTACCTTCTTTTTATCAAATTTCAAAGGCAGCATAGATGTGTCATTTGCCTTCAATATGCCGCAATCCTGAGCATTCTATTTCTGACAGTTAAAAGCTATTGAAAACAAATTACCAGCAATTTTCCGGAAAGGGATCATGTGTGAACAGGCTCTTTTTGAAAATACCAGTAAATTAGTTCCAGAAATTTTCCGGAAAGAGAAGTTGCAACAATATCGGTAATTTGCCGAAATGCTGCTCTGAACGCAGAAAGAAAATTGCAAAAACAAGTGTGCTTACGATTAGAACGAGCTGATGCGAGAAGACTACTCCAGTCAATCAGAACATTCAGACGCTTTCACATCCACGCTTTTTATGAAAATAAAAGCCTTTAAATACTTTTCCAGACACATTTAGGCGCTAGATGTTAGTCAGATAAGGTTTCTATGTTCCTTCTTAATGCCAACAGTGGAAAAATTATCGATAAAATGCTTATGATAAACCGCTGTTTGTTTACCTTCAAACTCTGCTTCAGTTGCTTGATGCGTGTACACGTGAAGCAGCCGGTGAGCGCCAGCTTACGCATATATTATGTACCATCAACCATCAACAAAAGCCCGACCCCTTCTATGTTTACAAAATACATATTCAGTACAAGCACAGTGGTTTAGAAATAATTTCTGGTTAATTATGTCACAATTTATCGGTATTTTGGAATGAATGTGTGAATGGTCTTTTCCGGAAAAATTCATTAACATTCTTGCCTGTATGAACAGCGCTTTTTTGAATCCACCAGTAAAGTCGTTCCAGTAATTTTCTGGATATTTACTATGTGAAAGGAGCTCATGTGCCATTTGGATGTCATTTTATGCACAAATGTATGCTTTTGATTAACTTTTTGATAGCGTTTTCAGATAGAATTTAGTATTGAAGTAAGCAAATATGCCCTTAGATATCACCAAAACTCTCTGTTTTGTTGTGCATGATTAAATCATTATGCTGTCTCAGAAGTCTGTCTGAAATTAGTATTATGAGATGGCTTCATGCAGAAATGCTGCTTCCAGGGTCACTGGCCAGTAAGTAAGCTGCCTTAGCTTTCTGATACAGCCAGTGTTTCAAACAATGTTTATCTCCAAAGAAATACAGTTCAAACCAGTGAACCCCAATCAATTAAAGTATGTCATGTCCAGTTATTTTCAGATGCTAGTTTTAACACTTAATCATTATCATTTTCTGTAGGTCCTTTCACATAAAAAAAAAAAACTGGACAATTCAAGTTGCCCAAGAAGATTTTTCCACAAGATGTGATGTAAAACAAGAATCAGTACTGCCATTTTCGGGAAAGAGAGAGATCAGTGATACACTTGGACGATAGAGTGTGAATCCTGCAAGTGTTTTATCAGAGAGATCTTATTTATTCAGAGTATGTACAGGAACCAGAGAGTGAAACTAAATACCTTTTAAAACCTTTTTTTAAGACTCTTTCCATACATTTTCATACCAATTTTCAACAAGAAACACTGGCGATATTTTAACTTACAGTATATTAACTAAATATACATGTAAGAAACTTATTCAAAGCTAAAACATTATTCATATACTGAATGAAAATCCAATAAATCTAGCTAATTCTGCATATTGGTGCCTATAGAGCTGCAGAAATAATGATGTTGCCTCGGTTACTGCAGTAAACAAAGCAGCATGATGTCAAATCTAGCAGCATTTTATTGATTTCATAAACTACACAGCATCCTGATATTCGCAGATTTAATTCAGGCAAACTTTAGCATACTACAATACACTGCATAATCAGAAATGACATCAAATGTAATACCTTGCAAAATAGCATTTGAGACTTTTTAATAATTTTTAAGGGCCTTAAATAACTGCATTGATTTATCAACTTTTAATACTTTTTAAGACCCCACGGACACCCTGTTATTATTGTTATACTGAAAAAGCCCACACTTCCACCTACAATTGACCATTCCCTTAAATAAATTAAGAAAACTGTTGAAAAGAATGTCGATGACATCAAACTTACATCAACAGTGCTAATATCAGTTTTTATCTCAGGAAGTAGCAGACCTATTGTTCCAGCTTTTAGAGGGAGTTACGGATGGAGATTTGATCTATGCAGGGTTTGATTGATGGCAGCAAACTGTCTGGAAGTGATGACCTTATTACTGTAGCAATTCTCTGATTCAGACACAACAAACCCTGTGGACCCTTAGTAGTACACATGAGATGATTTATGCTTCTTATTATCAAGTTCATGCTGAATGCTAACCAGTTGGTCTCCTGTACAGGATTTACGTGAATGGCCTGGATTTGGTTCATGGAATTTTTTGAGAACAGACACAGGAAACTTGTGCTGCGTCTAATTGTGTCGTCTGACGATAACAGCATGTCAGGTTTTTCCTTTCTGGTGCTACAAAAATATTAGCATTGGCCCAAATGTAAAAGTCACTCTTTCAGAGAGTCGAACAGTTTTATTGGGGAGTGTGAAAACATTAATCATGTGACTGGAAAAGCTAATTATTGGTCACTTTTAACAATCGCTTTTAGGAAAAAGGCTGACATTTGAGGAAGCGGCTACATTTTTTGCTAATTGTGGCATTGAATGAGGTCCTTAAAACCTCAACTAGTACAAATTTTATCTAAATATAACTGTGCACAGGGCGGCGTGGTGGCGCAGTGGGTAGCGATGTCGCCTCACAGAAAGAAGATCACTGTTTTGAGCCTCGGCTGGATCAGTTAGCATTTCTGTGTGAAGTTTGCATGTTCTTTCCGTGTTCACGTGGGTTTCATGCGCTGTAGATGAATTGGGTAAGCTAAATTGTCCGTAGTGTATGAGTGTGAATGAGAGTGTATGGGTGTTTCCCTGTGAAGGGTTGCAGCTAGAAGGGCATGCAGAAAATTAATGAACGAATAACTGTCTACTTACAGACAGCACTTGAAGGTTGTTTCCCTGTATGGTCTTGAGGAGGTTGGTCACTCCACCCTCCAGACCTCCGTTAATAAAGATGCCGTTGCTGAAGTGATACAGCAGGATTGTTCTGAGAACATTGATGTCACCTGGATAACAAACAGCCACAGTGTGAATGGACAATAGACTAAGCAAAAGTTGATCACGTCACAGAAATATTGTTGAAAATAATAACGATTAAAAAGATTTACTTTTTAAAAGAGCAAGGTCATCCTTTGTCAGAGAGCCAAAGGCAGCATCTATGGGAGCAAAGAGTGTGTAGGATCCATCCTGCTTGAGAAGATCTGTCAGTCCAGCACTCTCCATCAGAGATAGGAAGATTCTGGAAAGATTTAGACAATTGGTGGATTATAATTTTTTATTTTTATTTCAATGTTTAAATACAATACTATAACTAGTGTCCAGCATAAATTAGTATACCCCTCAGATCTCTCTTTTCATTTATTATATTTTCTATAGGATACTATACAATATTATGTTTGTGTATAAACAATCAATACCACAATACCATCAATACCACAGCCAAATCTGGAATTACTCTAACAAAATAACTAAAGATCCTAGTACAAACATTTGTACTCCTTTGTATGTTAGGGAAAATAGGAAGAAAAAATATGAATAAAGAGGATACATGAGGATTATTATTATTAAGAATTACTATTATTAATAAAGAAGATTAATAAATAAATAAAAACTAAAGAATTTATTTGACATTCAAACTAAATCTCAATATTTTTGTGAGAATAAGAATCTTTTACATTTAGTTGAAGTCAGAATTATTAGCCCCCCTGTATTTTTAGCCCCATGTATTATTAGCCCCCGATTATTTTTTTCCTCAATTTCTATTTAACGAGAACATTTTTTTCAACACATTTCTAATCATAATAGTTTTAATAGCTCATCTCTAATAACTGATTTATTTGATCTTTGCCATGATGACAGTAAATAATATTAGACTAGATATTTTTCAAGACATTTCTATACAGCTTAAAGTGACATTTAAAGGCTAAACTAGGTTAATTAGGTTAACTAGGCAGGTTAGGGTAGAT
The DNA here is from genome assembly GCF_052040795.2 of Danio rerio. Lineage (NCBI taxonomy): Eukaryota > Metazoa > Chordata > Actinopteri > Cypriniformes > Danionidae > Danio > Danio rerio. The sequence goes on from NC_141030.1 coordinate 29,467,704, forward strand.
AGGCAAGTTATTGTATAATAATGGTTTGTTCTGTAGACTATCGAAAACAAATATAGCTTAAAGGGGCTAATAATTTACCCTTAAAATAGTTTTTAGAAAAAATTAATTTTTATTCTAGCAGAAATAAAACAAATAGGAAAAAATATTATCAGATATACTGTGACAATTTCCTTGCTCTGTTAAACATCATTTGGTAAATAATTAAAAGAGAAACAAAATTTAAAGGGGGATAATAAATCTGACTTCAACTGTATACTATCATTAGTAAAATTACATGTAGGGTATGTTATTTATTTATTTATGATTATAATTTTTAATGTAATTTCTTTACTAAAAACTCCATTAACACCATTAGAAATGGTTAATCAACTAATTAGCCTTATCTTATTAATGTAAAGGTGTCTTTCAATCTGGCTATCACTGCAAGTATATTTCAACCCTGTGGAAAGCATTAAATATATGTACTTAACAAAAAGTAATAAATTTTCTTTTTTAATGAAAATTTCATTTGACATTCATATATTGCTTTCAAAAACATTTTATACTATTACATGATAAAATGACTTTTTACAAAAACACTGTATATTGCATAAGCTTACAGGTTCACTGCACTGATTTACATCTATAAATTAAAGTTATGAACATTTTTATATCAAGATTATAAGTTACTATTTGCATTCATTTCAAACCATAAATCTTCTACATATATAGAATTGAAATGCAATAACACCTTGTATGCATCTTTTATATATTAAGCTTTCTGTTTTCACTAGCTTTTAAGTATTTTCATTAAAGTATTAAAATTTTAAGAAAGGAAAATAATTTATACACTTATAAAACGTTAACATTTTAATTGAACATTTATTTTTTTATTTTCCAAGCAACATATTTCAGAAATTGATTTTACCATGGTTAATTGTAGTTAACTACTCTATAATAACATAGCCTCATTAGAGAACTTTAAGCTTCTTACTTGAAGCGTCCATCTTTCAGGAGCAGCTCATAGATAGTGGTTTCAGGCATCTGGATCAGTGAACTCATGAGATGAAGAGCTCCATTACTGCCTTCTCTACTACCACGAACCATACAGGCATTCTCAATACACACAGCCTAATACACACACACACACACACACACACACACACACACACACACACACACACACACAAAGAGGAGAATTAAATTATTCTTGTGTTTTGGACACTTTACAGAGTGTTGAGAAATAAAATAGTCAGACCAGGATACATTTCAGATCTACAAACTCACCTGAAGAAAATAAACAAGAGTATAAAACTTAACTGCCAAAGAGTAGAGCCATAAAGTGTTTTAAAAAGTGGTTGTTTTCACAGTAATTGTTTGCAGGTCCTCTAATGCTCTTTCTATTGGAGGGTTTGTCTCTCACCGTGCGATATATGAAGACTCTAAGCATTTTTCCTCCGAGCGTCTCAAGCAGCTGGCCGTTGTACAGGTCTCTCAGAGAGACCTTGAGTTTCACAATGTGGTTTTCCAGAATAATCTTCAGGAGACGCTGATCCATAGACATGACCTCATCTGTGTGACAGGTGATGAGCAAATACTATAAATTGTTAAGGTGGTTTAAGTAGGAATGTGTGGCCTTCAGAAGTAATAGACTGAAGATGAAACAACATTCTATATCTTTTGTCACTTTATGTTGTTAAAGTGTAATGCTAAAATGTCCATAATGATAAAAAAACACAAATAAAACATAATCCTGGACTACAACCCAAGTCATAAGAGTAAAGTGTTTTTAAATTAAGATTTATACATCATCTGAAAACTTAATATTTATGTTTTCATTTGATGTAAAAACTTTTTGAAATCTGAAATCTGAGGATGCAAAAAATCTAATAATTAAGATCATTGCCTTTGAAAACGGACAAATTAAGTTTTTAGCAAGGAATTTTTTTTCCAAAATAGTTTATACTTACATGGAACATGATTTTAATATCCTAATGATTTTTGCAGATAAAAATAAAATCAATCACTTGACTTTTTTAATATTTGGGCATTTGCAACATAATACAATGCAAGAGATTTTGGGTCCAGGGTCACATATAGGGTATGTACAGAAGCAATCAGAAGAGTTAAAGTAATTAACGCATTGAAGATAAAATGGTAAACTTTATTCTATATATTTCTTTCACTTCTGTTAAGTTGAAGTCTCCTGCTAAAATGTCAAAGACAAAAAAAAAAAAAACACAAAAAAGTCTGAAAACCTAATCATTTGTTTTGACATTTAAAAGGTTAGATTTGTCTTGGATTTGTCATCATGGGATTATAGTAAAACAAAATGTCTAAAGGGAACCATCAAAACATAGAGTGATGAAGTCCTACTAGGAAGTTACTTTCATATCTCAATAGAAATGTCCTGTATTTGCTCATAGAGTCACGAGGTCTCACCAGAGAAGGCTCCGTTCAGTGGCGCAAGTACAGTGTATTCAGTCTCAGGCTGCAGGGCGGCAGAAAGACCAAGTTCAGACACCATGTCACTGAAGACACTCTGCGATTTGCCCACAAGCTCCATCACCTGCTTTGCTGTCATTCATAGAGAAAATACACATCAACCTCAGTTTGAGATTTACATGATATAATAGTAACATTAAATTTGCACGAGTAGATGGGAGTTTACATGTTTTGTTGGTGAGCTATTCCTGAAATTTACTTAGGGTAATAGCAAAGGACCACAAATCCAAAAGTATAGATGTCATCACCAGCAAGTTGTGCACTGGACTGATATTCTATATTATCATATAGTGAAGGTAAACGCTCTCACTTTTCCTTTAGTTAGGAATGAAAAAAGAAGCAGCAAACCCCTTGGGAATTCGTTTGTGTTACAGTTTTGTGGAATGGCATAAAGCCGATTGACTTCCTTTGTTTCCAAAGTTCAGATCTGCTTCCAGTGTTTAGATCAGCGCAGATCGGTTCATGCGCCTTTGACTTTCATAATTTATATTCTGGCTTTATTGTCGACTTTGTTGTAAATAAACTACAAAAAAAAAAATATATATATATATTTTCTAAATCTTCCCTTTACCTGCCTCTCAGTCACATTCCACACTGATAGGCCTGTTAGAGGAAGGCCTGTTCTTATTTCATTGTGAAAATCACCATTAATATTCATGACATTGACACAAAAAAAGTCTCATGAAGGTTAAATCAATAAATAGTTTGATTCAAATGTGTAGGCAGGGTGATTTTCAAATTGTTTAGTAAGAAGTTTTCCAATGTTTTTGCAGAAACATATCAGCAAAACTTTTTTATATAACAATTTACGCTATTAACTACTAGCATATTACCTGCCTATCATTAAGACATTAACTTTCATTAACGTTTATTAGTTAACGGTTATGGTTAGGGTTAGAATCCAGAATAGGTTTAGGGTTACATGCATGTGCAGTAATTAGGCATGATTAATTGTAACTACTATAGCAAGTATATTAACAAGTGTAACAAGGTTTACATACACTGTCATTAGACTTCAGCCATAAGTATATCTACTGTATAAGAAACTGAAAAAAGCTCAGATGTCAGGGTATGTCAAAACATATCAGTTCTCAGTTGCTAAAATAACATTTGAGATGATGGGCAGAAAGATTTTTCTGTTGATTATACTGTGCTCATGTCTTGGAATTAATATAATTAGTTTTTAATTACTGTAATTTTTTATCATTTGTTTTAAAACTGTTAATGTCTAAACATACAGCAATTAAACTACAATGGTCATGTGTTAGAATGGTCACAACTAGAATATTACAAGTAGTTACTGGATCTGCAAGAACATGAACATACTTGGAATTAGGGTAATTACGATAATTCACATTGTGAATAGTGTACATCTTTAGTCCAGTTAGTCAATTACATTATCTGAGATTATTTGTGGCGAATCATGAAATGTGTTTCCATCATACTGTATTTGCATACTTATCATGTCCACCTGAATAAGACCATACCTTTTAATGCACATTTAAAACTCTATGCACAACTTGGAGTTACCTTTCAGCTTTATAGTATTTGATCACTCAGACACACGCATCGCCTTACCTGAGTCAGGCATAAGCACCTGGTCGATCAGATGAATGACACCATTGCTGGTGACAATGTCTTTCTTGAGCACCATCTTGATTCCGTTGACAGTAAGGCTTTCACCATCACATCCAATCTCAATATTACTGCCCTCAAGAGTCCCATAGATGGAGCCTGCCATAATGGCCTCAGAGCACTGGACTGAGTTCAGGAGGTGGTACTTCAAAATAGCTTGCAAAAATAACCAGTACAAGGGAAATTGAGAAAGGTTAAGTGACAAATTGAAGCATAAACATTGCAGTGACCCAAACTGCTAAAACGACTTTATCGTCATTCCCAGGCATTATGCTATAGCCCTCAAGAGACAATTAAAATCACAGAAGCTGCATGTTGTGCAGTGGGACATCCGCCCAGTTCTTCCTGTGCGGGGGAAACTGGTGGAGAATTGAGCCTCTTACATCAACTGTGATATCACTTTCCCAGCAGCATATGTTGCCAGTTTCCTGCATCTGTTTAAGCAGTATAGTCAATTCAATTCTTATTTATTTCTAAAGTGCTTTGCTTTTTACAATGCAGATTGTGTCAAAGCAGCTTAACACAGATTACGAAAAGGGAGTAAAAGCCATCATATTTCAAACTATGTAACATTTAATTCAGGCAGGAAGGAGAGTAGTGTAGAATGCTGGTGCAGTTCTAGTAAATTAAAAAGGCTTTAGTTCAGTTTAGTATAAATGTTGAAATGTTAAACTGTTGAAGTTCAGTATATGCTTAGTCCACTTTTGGGTTTTTTGGGATCGGTTGCTCTGTTAATCGCTGCTGTCTGGCTGTACGTCTAGCTTAGCTTGTCTTGCCCTGCCTGAAATTCAAATTTAAATTTTTAGTTATAAAAAGTTCCTTAAATCAAAACTTAGTTAATAGCTCCATTATTATTAAAATACCACTATATGGACATCATGTTAGCAGTAAGGGAATGCTTTAAATGCTTTGACAAACCAAAATCTAAACTATTAATTTATTCATTCATTTTCCTTCAGCTTAGTCCCATATTTATCAGAGTTCGCCACAGCGGAATGAACCGCCAACTGTTCCAGCAAATGTTTTACACAGCAGACACCCTTTCAGCTGCAACCCAGAACTGGGAAACACCCATACAGGCCTATTCACACTCATACTCATACACTACGGCCAATTTTGTTTACTCAATTCACTTATAGCACGTCTTTGGACTGTGGGGGAAACTAGAGTAAACCCACAGGGGAGAACATGTAAACTCCACACAGACATGAACCAGTGACCTTCTTGCTGTGAGGCGACAGTGCCAACCACTGAGCCACCATGCCGCCCCAAATCCAAATCAAAACCATGTTTCTAAGACATTATTAAAAACAGCCTTCTCTGACTCTACAGTTTACAACATGGGCTACTGGGTCAATGCACCCTTGAGATGGCCTCAGCACACTTCCAGAAGATGACTAACTTAGTCCCATTGTCTGGTCAGAACATTATGCTGAGCTCTCTCCCACAACACTTGCTTGACTATATTCGCACATTGGTTTTTGGTTCCAAACCACAATGCATTTGCTTTATAACCTTGGCATCTGATTACCCCTGTTAGGCAACAACTAACCAGAGAATAGACGGATGCCTGCTCACTTCACTTTTGCATTTTTGTACTTTGTTTCATTCCAAAAGTGCCAAAACAACAAGTATATGCATCTGTTATTTACAGATTTAAAGCAAGGGTTCAAAAAACATTAGCAGAATTTAGAAATACATTTTCTTTACAGTAAACACAAAACAAATACAGTTTGATCAATTAATAGCAGCTTACTGCCACGAATGCATTCACAATAGAAGCAAACTACTGGTGTTCACAAGATCTGTATCAGTTCACAGGTGCATGCTGGAACCAGGGTTTCAAACTGCATATAAAATTTGGACATTCAGGAAAACTTAAACTAAGATTTTTGAATCTGAATAAGTCACTGATGTCAAAAAAATCGTATAAGTCTAAAATGATAAAAGACAAAAAAATATGTCAATTTATTGGTAATGAAAAGTGTCAACCCTGAAGACAACTTTTTGAAACTGCTTGAATTATTTAACTACTTAATAAATTGCCAAAGTTTTTGAAATGTTATTTGGGACATTCAAAATGGCATATTGTTTGATTAAGTACTTATTATAACAGAGCAATTTATCGTATCGAGCAATATCTCGTTTTTAATAATTGTAATATGTAATGTAATGTAATATGTAATGCATAATGTGGCCATTATCACCAGAACCAGATACGTCACTTTACTGCCATTTACAGATCCTCTCCCATGGCACTGACATATAGTAATTCTTATGCGTGTTTCAGAGATAGTATGACACATGGTTACCTTTTGATACTCACAAAAAACATAAAAAAATTTAACAAAATCTTTAGGCTTGTCCATATTTGAGCTTATATTTCCAAATATGAGCTGGAACAGTGTTACTTTTTTTAGAGAATATAGTGAATTTGGACTCTTTTCACATCCTTTTTGCCCACTTTATTATAGAAATATGCTATGTCAGATGCTAAACTTAAGTCAAAATGTTTGTGATCTTGTGGGCATTATCGATACAGTACATGCAAGCACAAAACTGAAGGACCTCATATAGTGCACAACTTGGAAAAGGCCAAAGATGCTTTAAGAGCCAGAAATGATGTAATCCTAAGATTAAACTGAACATCTGTGTGGTCTCTTCATGCTAGACTAAAATGTGCCATACTAAAATATAAATTTAAGCAGAAAAATACACAAGAAAATCAGTTTTATGTGCCTTTGTCTTCTAATTCAAAGTCCTGATGCCCGATCTGCTCTACTGAATTGGATTTTTTTCTAATGACATTCACACAAGAGGGTTACTAAGATAAATAGCTGTATGTTTACATGAAAGCTAAAGTTTGCTTTGAATAAACCTCTTTATGTATATAATGATTTTCCTATAATGCTAATCTCAGTCATCTACAAGGTCACACAGATTAGATTAGACTAGTAGACCCTCTTCTTAGTCAATATTGGCTTCCTTTTGTCTGGGTCATGGGGAAAACAGACATACTTTTTGTCTGTTACAACACCCACATTCGTCTGACCACGAGATACCTAATCTTATTCCCCAGAATCAGAAGTACTGTTTAACATCTAAGCATTTCCCATCGAAACTCTTTAACCAGGGTTTAACCAAACTTGATTTTGGATCCTCACGTGGCTGCAGCCAGATCTGGTGTTTGCCCACTGTCTGAGAATGTGCCACGGCTGGGATCAGAAAGCATTTGTGGAGTTCACTTAAATTTGCTGGGCTCTCGATTCTGTTGAGATGATGTTTTTTTCATCCTCTGCACGTGCAAATACAGTACACTGGAGTTTGGATTTTTTTTTAAATACACTGACAAAGTCTGAACAAAAATACACTGTGAAACATTACATCTAAAATAACTGTTTCTATTTGAACAATAAAACAAAGATATTTTTCAAGACTCTTGAGAATAATGTCTAATTAACAAGCTTTTATTTGAAACCAATCTTTTGAATTACACATATTTTGTTTCATTAAAAAAAAGAATGCATTCTTGCTGAATATAAAGCTTTTTGCATTAAAAAGTATCTTAATGTAATGTAGTAATCTGATTAATGTAGTCTGATTGTTCATGCTGACAAAATGTTTTTCTGACAAAAATCCAACACTAAAAATAAAGTTGAAAAAATAATTTATAGAGTGTATTAAATGGTGTTGAAACTGACTTTGGGTGAATTGCTAATAAACTCTTTAGAAACATGTAAACAGTACCAGATTAGTTTTTTTTTTTTACTTCCAGTAACAACAGAGTCTTTTTTAGCCCTAAATAGAAAGGTTCTATAACCATATTGCAGGTGTATACTGTTCATGTAATCTTAAAGGCATTTTATAGACTATTTGTTAAAAAAAATTGTAACACTTTAGTTTAGAACACAATTCAGATTATTAACAAACCATTAAAGGTGCTGTAGGTGATTGGCTTTAGAAACATTTGTTGTTGTGCTGGTTGAAAGTCTTATCACATTCCAATAGTGATGATTAAAGTAGATGATCTAAATGTATTTATATGTATTTTTATATTCTGGGTAAGATATAAGACTAAAAAATGTTTAACCAATTACAATTTGTCAGGCCGACAATTTCCATAATTCTGATAAGTAGTCCAAATTGTCTGTCAACAAATATAATTTTGAACAATCTCCACATCTGTAATGCAGATTCGCCATTTGCGCATGCCATGCGCCGCACATTCATGTGCACACGAGTCATAGTGGTAAAAACAAATGCTGATCAAAACTTTTTTTAAAATCTGAATAAATATTGGAGTTTCTTTTGCATGCTGAAGGAAGGATGACACCATAGCTGAAGTATTCCTTTTAGACAGGTAATGTTCAGCTTTAAAAGTATTTTATGCAAAGCGGATGTAGATTGTGTGTTATGAATGGATAACATGCATGAAAGTGTAGTTCAGCCACTAAAATCTTCTGGTGAAAGACGGATGTGACTATTTTCAGTTTCATAAGGGACCTTTTACAGCATCAATAATGTAGATTTTTATTTAGTTTAGTAACAAAACATTAGCAAATAGCGCTACTCCGCCTAGCCTGCTTTACAGAGGTGAAGTTGCTTTTATATTCACATCACATTGGTTCATTTTTAAACATCGACAACCTGTGATGCGCTCCCTATATTGTTTACCATGCTATGAAATAGCATGTTTGTATGGCTTAGTAATCAGTGTAATTCCGCCAGTCAATCACTAAAATACAGTAGTCGCTTTGGGACAAAGCGCTTGAGAGATTGAGACCAGCTATCCTTGCATGCATAAAATATTGCACATTATGACAAGTTTTTCTTGCTACACAACTGAAAAAGTGCTAGATATAATACATTTTTTTATTCAGCATTGTAGAATTATAAAAGTTACTATAAAGTTAACACTAAAAAAAAGTTTTCTAACTGGCAAATAACACAAACTAGTAGGTTGTCTGTGGTCATCTTTAAGGTGCATGCGTTAGTCTTTCAGAAGGCTTGGCTTTGGACAGCAGTGGAGGGACTGTGTTTCAAAGATATTATGCTAACCGGTTAGCATTGTGGCAGATCACCGACTACACCATTAACTGATAATACTAGCATAAAAACCAGGGAATAAGTCAATAGCATGAATTGTCACCTAAACTAACATGTTGCCAATAAAATCAGTGCTTTTGTATTATATAAAACATTTTTCACCTCCAGTAAATTAATAATCAAGAAGCTTTGAAGATATTTTTTTACTATTTTGACTAAGATTATATATGTAAAAAAATTTAAAAGATGGGAATAAAGAACCTTAAAATGTAACACAAAGAACCATTTCAGACAAAAACAGTTCTTCAATATGGTTCTAAATAGATCTGCAGGAATATGAAGCATCTTTGTTCAGAGGGTAGCTTTGACCAAAGTCCCTCAACAGGAATCCCATACTTGATACTTTCTCAATGATGATTTTGGTCTAACAGAATGTAGGTACAGTATTTAGATTTACCTTGAATCACAGTTTGGTCACTCATTAATCTTTCCAGGGCATCGGCGTTAATCTTGTCAAAGGCTTCGTTGGTTGGAGCAAACAGTGTGTAGTGTCCAGGCTCACCAAGCTGGTCTTGGAGATCTGCACTCACTACAACTCCCTATCAAACACAATACAATTTAATGTTTTTTTTTTTGTGTGTGTGTGTAGAAAAAGCTCAAAGTAAACGCATATTTTATATTTGGATCATCTTTGCTGGGCTCCTATCAAAAGACCATCAACTCTCCAGAGAGCTATGCTCACATTCATTTAGAAAATAAGGATTATGATAACACGTACACTTAGTGAAGACAGATCATCATTGGTTTCAATCACATCCTTGATTGTTTGGCTTACGACGCTGATGACCCGGTCAATGACATGCACAACTCCATTAGTGGCCACCTGATTGCCGTGAATGATCCTGGCACAGTTCACAGTGACAACCTGCAAACCATTGAAGCAGAGGAAGGGATGCTTACTTGCATTATATAAAGTTTTTCATCAAAATATCTTTATTTCTTCAGTGGAACACAAATGAAGATATCAAGGTTTGGAACAACAGGAGCGAGAATAATATGTTTACTTGAGGTCCTGTCCAAAATCCTAAATTAAAAATGATACATTTGGTGGTTTGTACAGTCATTTTGCAACACATAATCATTGGAAATGTCTACATTTATGTGAAAATGCTAAATCTTACTTTGACATACAATTGAATACAGTTTCTAGGTAAAATGAATGCTACAGGGCAGTACGACAACAACAACGTCTGTTCCATATAATTAGGAATATTTAAAGAGACATATTATCGACAGTTCTTTGAACTTCAGGCGACGTGGTGGCTCAGTGGTTAGCACAGTCACTTCAAAGCAAGAAGGTCACTGGTTTGAGCCCCGGTTAGGTTAGTTAGCATTTCTTGTGTGGAGTTTGCATGTTCTCCTCATGTTCATGTGGGTTTTATCCGTGTGCTCCGGTTTCCCCAAATAAAACACCACAAATAAAAACCACAAAACAACCTAACGATTGGTAGGATTAGTAAACAAACATGTTTGCCTCACCTACTTTATCTATCTCTATATGTACAACTTTTCTGGTGTGGTCAGTTTGCTCAGTAACTAACTTATATTGTTAGCTTAGAACTCGCGAAAAGCTTATAAATGTTTAAAGGAGTAACATCATACATGCACACAATAACATGCTGGAGTTTTAATAGGACTAAATGATGGCAGATTTAACTCTCTAAATGATCGCTGGGTCTTTTATTACATTACGTTGTAGTTATTAACTAATTCAAAAATAATACAAGTAGCAATGTTCTAATTAAAGCTGAACTAAACTAAAATAATACATTTAGACTAAAAAGTTAAAGTCAAAATAAGTTAAACTGATAAAAATCACTAAAATTAGATTACATTCATAAAAAAAGAAAAGCTGAAACCACACACACACACACACACACACACACACACACACACACACACACACACACACACACACACACACACACACACACACACACACACACACACACACACACACACACACACACACAAAAGATAAAATATCATTTCTAAAACCGAAACCTAAATAAAAGGAAAATTGAAAATCTTAAAATGAATATATTCAAAATATTTATAAATATGACATAAATAACTACAATACAATAGCATGCTTTCATTCACACACAGTGAATCAGAAGGAAAGAGAAACATACTCCATTGGAGTAGTGATTGATATGGAGGCCTTGTTTGTTAAACATGGACTCCAGGGTCATATCATTCTTCAAGTCCTTGGTGAGAAACCGTTTGTTGACCATGTGATAGTGAAGTGCATTGTAAAGCTCAGTGTTTCCACGGCTGATCACAGCAGCCTTCGATGCCTGCAAATATAAAGACATTGATCAATCGTGAGAGCTTTGCACTGGGAAAAAATCTGAAAAGCATGACTACATGTTCCTGAATTTATTTCTTTTGAATAAGTTCCACTGAGAGCTCCAACATGCTTATTAGTAACACACACACATTGGATCAGCGATTTAAACAGCATGCAAATACTGCGGCTTGAAAGAAGTGACTCACAGGATCTAACTCTTCCCAGGCATCGTCACTGGGCGCAAACATTGTATAAGATCCTTCTCCCGCAATTTCTTCCCTCAGTTTGGATTGATCCGCATATTGCTGAGTGGTTTTGGCTTTTACCAGATCCAAGGTGCCATAAACGCTGTCAATGGGGGCCACTGGGTGAAAGAGCAAAGTTTACAGAGTTCACATTAGCACAAAGACTCTCATGTAGGTTTCCAGCAAATAGACAGAGTAACAATACAACACATAATCCAAAGTCAGGCTCCATTCAGAAGATGTGAACCTTCAAGACTAGCTGTGGCACATTAACCTCATGTTTAACTATACAGCCAGCTGGATTCAGGTCTTATTTATAGAACAAAATCTAAGGTTCTCCTCTGCTGAACTCCAAGTCAATGAATAACCTGACATTTAATCCAAGCATGACCTTAAAATGAAGTCGAATGTGCAATAATAGTTGGCAAATACCAATATAAATAACTATATATATTAAAGTTCAGCATTGAATTTTAAAGTATTTGTACAACAGACACCTCATGATTTGCAGTTAATGAGTGGTGGATGATAAGCCAAGCAAAATATTACACAAATCTACTACTAACCACTCTGGCGATCATAATATAAAATACTATCTAATATCGGTATTCCTGATATGAATAAATTCAGACCTGCAGGGCACCCACGTTTCCCTTCTAACTTCATGTAACCTGGGCAGCACTCATATAAGACAATCCTGCAGAGAATAAAGACAGAATATAGATTAAAATAGAAGCATTTAGTACATCAAATTAAAATCACACCCTGCCAATTGGTGTATGATGTAAATATTTTTATTTTTTTGTAATAAATGAAAGTAACTGAAATTTTGTACTAATTCAGTTCAGAAAACGGACGTGCTTAATTATTTAAGGATGTTGTGTTGATATTTAAATGTGTACAGATGCGTCTTCTGCATATAAAACATTTGTTCTACCATCTGGACTTTTATCTCAGTTAGTTTTGAACTTTTCCACATTCTTTTTTTAAAGCCGAGTGTAGCAAAAACTGATGGACTCAATGCCTGAATTAGGACACACATTTATCTAATTAAGAAAAAAATAATAATATTTTGCATAATGTATGCAAAGTACACTGTTTATACAGGTTCCACATATTTCAAATGAATGTGAATTTCTGTTGATTTTCAGTAAGTGAACAATTATAATAAATAAATAATAAAATAAATAAATAAGAAGCAAATGCCCTGTTTACACCTGGTATACAAATGTATTTTGGATAATTGGTTCAGAAGTAGAGAAAAGAAACACATTCTCATCTCTTTTGTTCACTTTCATGAGAGGAGGGTTTATGGCCTATTGTACACTATTGACAATTTCCTGTAGAATCTACAGTAATTTGATGGCAGCAGTTCGCCAGTAACTTACTGTAAATCTATTATAATATACAGGAAAGTTTCACAATGCAACTTTAAAATACAATAACATACTGCATAACTCTCCTACAGTAAAAAAAAGAGTTCATTTTATGGCTTTGCGATTTGGCCTAAAATAAAAATCTTGATTGATTGAACATTTTAACTCGATTGCAATTAATGAAGGATTTTTTTTTATATTTATTTATTTATTTATTTATTTATTTTATGTTTTTGCCCTCATAGTTCACTGATAAGTTTTTTTTATTACAAGTGAGAGATTTCTCAGCGAAAGGTGCATTACTTGATTTTAAAATAATTGAAGGAAACAATCTCACAATCTAATATCTATGATTATTTATTGAACATCAACGTTGAACATCTGAAATTAAAACACACACTGCCTTAAACCAGTTATTTTTTTCTTAGAAAAAAAGTGAAAATAAATAGTTTTTTGGCACTTTTGGAAACAAAATGTATTATCTCCAGTGTTTTCCATATTAAAAGTAAAAAATAAGCAGTATCTCTTCTAAATAAAATAACTTGTATATGCATTCATTCATTCATTCATTTTCTTTTTGGCTTAGACCTTTTTAGGCATGGGCTGGTATAAGATTCTGATGGTATGATAGCCATGGATAAAAATATCATGGTTTTATGGTCTCACGGTATTGTGTTTATTCCATTAAAATATATTCTTTTTAAATGTCTGGGTAAAAAAAAAATAATAATAAATCCTCTTTGAAAACATTATATTTAACTTTTTTAAAGATTTTATAATCTTTTGGAACAGTAAACATGCCAGGCAAAGTAATACAAATTAATCATTAACTTCTGCTGTCTTCATTATTTAAAAAAACACAGATTTCTTTACTATTTAAATGGCATATTTGGATATTTTTTCTGCTGTCTACAGTTGTCCCCCCAAAAAAGCAAAAAAATGTAAATAAAAAATCGTACACATACCTTAAGAACGATATTACAGAAAGTTTTGGCGGTTTTAAAACCTTGCCTTTTCCAAACCGCGTCACACCTTGAAAATGGTTATTGTTCCATGACTAGTCACTTTATTAGTCAGGTGTCGCCACAGTGGAATTAACTTATCCAGCATTTGTTTTACGCAGCGGAGGCCCTTCCAGCTGCAACCCATCACTGGGAAACATTCATACCCACTCATTCACACACATACACTATGGACAATTTAACTTACCGAATTCACCTATACCATATGTCTTTGGACTTGTGGGGGAAACCGGAGCACCAGGAAGAAACCCCTGCGAACATGGGGAGTACATGCAAACTCCACACAGAAATGCAAACTGACCCAGCCGAGGCTCAAACCAGTGACATCTTGAATCGTCAGTGATTAATTATTGTAATGTGAATAATAATTTTATCGTAATAGAAAATTTGCCATCTCAAGGCATCTGATGTAGCTTCCAATTATCGTGCTAGTGCAAACGTCATCGGGCTCAGTGCAAACGTGCCACGTGTAGTTGATTTCTTGAGAGGTGTGCAGGTATGCGAACACACGATGGCTGTGCCGAACCATACCGTGTGTTTGACGCAGAAGTATAAATCAGCCTTAACAGAGTGGGGTCACATGACTCTACACACGGTAGGGAAAGTAATTGAAAATATTGACCTGGATAAATTAGATTATAGTTTCTGAATGTCGATTCCCATTACTTTCCAATTAATCGCCCAGTTCATGATAGGGTTAAATAATGTATAGTTTACAAAAATCGTTAACAGCGTATGTGTAACCATTTTATGCTCTTTCAATAATATAGCAATATAAGCTAATGTGATTTACAAATGAACCTGAAAAGAGACAACAGAAAACAGAGAACCGCAGTTTTTTTGTTTCTGCTCTAATAGCAGGAAAACTACAACAAACAATGTTGGTTTTTGTTTGAATCCTTGCTGCAAAACAACATTGTTAAAAACTACTGTACACAATGAAAGCAAACCAGTCAATGTGTTTCTGACTACCTCTAGAAATTGACAATATGAAAACATTTCAGAACATCTGTTTAGCATCACCTGCAGTAGTGTTTGAAATGACAAAGACACCTTCATTTCAGATGTAAACAGGGACAAAAATACACTTTCAGCTCACATTGACCCACAAAAGAAATCATACTACAGCAATTTCCTGCATATCTGTTCAGAAAATGATGTTCCATGACAGAAAAACAATCCCTCGGGTTACACAGCATTACCTCATGTGCAAAATCCTGAGATATGTGACAACATAAGAGGGCAACGACCCAAATGTGAGCCAGCCCTGACAGAGAAAGCACACCGTCTGAAGCGTGTGAGGTCACTTGCCTCTGGGCTCTGTTTTGACAGCATGAAGATTGATGCTTATTTTTCAACACTAACTTTAAACTGGTATCTCTACAGTATATCTGGCATGCATTTGGGGGGGTTGTGAAGTGTTCCAGCGGTTTATTGAACACATGATAAGAGTACAGGTGGATATGTGCTCTCAAAGGAAACTTTTATTGCTCAGGTGGTCTCAGTTATGTGTCATGCAAGTATGAACCAGATATTAGATGTTTCTCATAGAATGAAACCTGGAGCACATACTGTACAGTACAAAGGTTTTACAATCTCCAAGCACAACTATGTGATATGCTTAGAAAATCTTCATCAACATATCATTATTTTCCTAGTTCAGACAGGTGTATGTGATAGACTACATAAAGAAAAGGTTTTTTTTCAAACACAAATTGAGTTCTTAAACATACTTAAACATACATTTGACTGCAATTTCTATGTAAAATTAACACTATGGTGTGTTAATTCTACATATTTCTTACTCATAATTCTACAGATTTCATCCTTTTCACACTAATGATACTTATAAAGAAATATTATAAACAAATGAAGGATTATTTTCCTGTAGTTGTTTTCACAGCACCAAATAAATACCACAAAACAACTTAACAGTGTCTATGATTTGTAACCGAATAGGTTTTTCTCAAGTTCGGACAACTTTTCTGCCGTGGTTAATTTGATTGATAGCTCACTTTGTACAATGTTGTAAATGTGATACAGAATGCTCAGATTCAAGTCCATTAAAACATGAAAAAAATGTACAATCATGGTAAATATATGTGGTTTCAGTCTACTTTCTCACATGTTTGCTTATGAAAATGATATTGGTTTGGTTTAGGGGGGAGGGGGGGTTAGATCAGTGGTTCACTGGGTGATCTTTACGGCAAGCCCTGCCTTCTTATGGACTTGTATCTGACAATGTATCTGAAACATACAACAAAATGTATCCTAAGTAACATATTTCAAATTCACATAACATGTAGAGTGCCCCCTAGTGGATTTGTCATTTGAAACGTGCAACAGATCAAACTCAAAGCAACGGATTTTAAGTTTTCGCAATATGAACTCAAGAGATCTCTTATAAAACATTTGGAGCATTTTCCTCATGTAAATAAATCAATTAGTTGATTCATTTAATCTGAATGTCATTTCACATGAAATTTTGAAAGTGAAAATCTGTGAGCGAAGTTTATTTCAATAGGCTTCAATGCAACCTAGAGCTCAAAAGGCTTAGATTTAGCTTATGCTTAAGTTATTAATGTGAATTTGCCTGCAGTGTATTATACATTTACACTATACTGTCAATTAACAATGGACCTTTTAAAAAAATCAGCCTGTTATAGAAAAGTCCTGTTATAAAGTTCAGTTTTAGACTCATAAATTGACTTCATAAGACCTCAGTATATCGTCCGGAGTCACACATAATAATTTTGTTTGCATGTACAGTATATGTTCTGAAGCTGTTGAGTTGCATTAATCACAAGTGTTGGGCAATAACGCATTATTAGTATAATGTTACTGTAACGGCATTACTTTTGACAGTAACTATTACTGTAATGCATTACTTTTTAAATATACAGTAACTATGTTATCATAACAATATGATGCGTTTGTCCGTTACTTGGTAAGTAAGTTAATCTTGGCTGCAGTCTACCCACATCTTCCTGTTTACATCGATAACGCATTGTGGCATTGCTAAGTGCCAACCAATCACCACATAGAAGACATGTTGTCCAGACTGGACAAAAGTCAAGTGAAAGCAGAGACCGAATGCACGCAAGGTACACCAAGTGTGCAGGTATGCGCGAGGCTGACTAAGTGTGCTCGCGAGAGAGACTGAGAGACCATTAACGTTACTATTATTAATTACTAACACTACCATGTTTGTTGTTTCAAATAAATAAGCATGCATTTGTTGTCTGTATAACAAAATGGATTAGTTTATTAGACACAGTGACACATTCTCTGATGCAGAGAGGCTTATCCATGCCTTCATCACATCACGTCTTGATTTTTGTAATTCACTTTTTGGTGGTTTACTTGCAAGTTCTCTCAAAAGACCACAATATATAGAAAATTCCGCTGCATGGGTTCTAACACACACATCATCACGCCACCATATTACTCCTGTGCTACAACAATTACACTGGCTTCCTGTTAAATCACGGATTGATTTTAAAACCTTGACTTTAACTTTCAAAGCAGTGCATGGGTTAGCACCCAGTTACATCTGCGACCTGGTGACCCTCGCCACTCCAGCCTGCAGTCTTCGTTCTGCATCGGGACTTACATTGCATCAGCCAAGGTGTAATCTCAAGACCATGGGTGGGAGGGCTTTTTTCACACAGTGCACCTAAGCTTTGGAATGAACTCCCCTTCAGCATTAGGAATGCTGCCTCTCTTGACTGTTTTAAGAAACTTTTTAAAACTTCTTAAGACTTCTTATAACTTTTTTATTTCTATCTTACGGTTACGGTTTTTATTGTTTTATTGCATCTTTTATTGTTGTGCTGTTTGAGTATAAGAAAAGCGCATTACAAATAAAATGTATTATTATTATTATTATTATTACATTTCTTTTATATTTTCGAACACGTTATTTAAATGTAAATGTTGTACTGCTCAGAAAATGCAGTGATTTAATTTTGATTGTTTTACATAGTTTTAAAGCTGTATACAACGGCAGATTTTGCACGGAATATACACAGCTTCCTTTCCATAAGTTGTTGACATACCACATTTAATTTGTGGTTATTGCTAAAAGATTTTAGTTTTGAGCAGCTGTTAAGTTTGTTTAAAATGCATCAAATTTATGGTTGTCTGTAATTTTCACCAAATTGATTCTGAATGATAATTCAAATGACTTTAATTTATTTATTTCATAAAGGTTTTGTGTTTGTTGTATATTGTTGCAAGTGTTTATACTCAAGCTGTGAAGCTGTGATGTTTACGGGTTAAATGCAAACTTATATAATGCTGAATATATTATTTAGCTGGTTTATCACCTTGTGAGATATTTTAATTTTTGTGCCGCTGGTCTGACTTAACTAAGTGTTTAAAATTCACTTTTTGTTTAGGTCTGTTTTGTGTTTTAGTTGTGAGAATGCAGATTAATTAAAACTGTGAAGCTGATCAACAGTGTATTCTCCAAGCGGCACAAAAGTAACGTTATAAGGGCATTAATGGGAGCATTAAAAATGTTATTTGGAAAAGTAACTCAAAAAGTACATTTACCTGAAATGCATTACTTTTTGGTGTAAGTAATCGATAAAGTAATTAAGTTACTTTTTGAATGAAGTAACTAACTGTAACTAGTTGCTACTTTTCAGCAACTAGCACAGCACTGCTTTTTACTGAAGGCCACAATTTCAGGGAAAAATCTTCTTCATTATGCTACTCAAGATAAAGTCACATCTTGGATGGCCTGCATGGGTGAGCAAATTAAGAGCAAATTTAAAATGTTTGATGTACCATCCCTTCAACAGAAACAACAGTGATATTAAAGCAAACATCAAAATACTTTTAAAAAAATCAATGTGGGAAAAAGCTAGTAAAGAAAACAAAACCTCTTTCTCAGGCTAAATATCCTTTAAATTTGTTTACAAGTTTTTTTATTGCATTTATATTTAAATGAGCTCAAAGTCTTTTACGATATTTATAAAGAGCAAACACAGTAATCTGAATGTTGGACACTAGCCTAAAAGCTGTCTTGTTTTAAAGGGAAAAAAGGCTTTCTAACAGCTGTCTGTAGATGCCATGTAAATAATTCTCCCATTACTAATCTGTGGTTTTGAGAATTATCATGTCATGCAGCCCTGCTGTTTGTCAGATAGCGATATGGTTGGACAAACGCACCTGACACTGCACAGAATAAACTGCTCTGCTTTTTTTTTAAACATGATAGTATTTATATGTACAGACATCGCAGCTGTGGTGAAGTTCATCCCCTGACACTAAACAATGTTCCCAGTGTTAGTGAAGGAAGGAAAGAGGAAGCCAGCGGGACCCCTGAGAGCAGCCTGACTCAAACTTTCCCCAAAGTGGCCACAGCAGAGACTGCAAACTGGGCATATCCGGACCCACTGCTGCCCAGAGTTAATTCAGGGGGAACTGGGGGAAAAACGCCAGGCAGGAGCCATTTTTTAAAATGCTTTTTATTATTGACCTCCCAGGAGACACTTTCAAACTGCTTTCAGATGTTTTCCTCCAGTGACCAGTGAGGCTGCAGTCACTGGAAGAAATCCAGGAGAAAAACAACACTGCAGGTGAGAACGAGGAGGACAATTGAGCTGTAAAATCTCAGGACATTAATTAAAGAACACATGAGACTCTTTATAATGCTCTCGTGAGAGGGTTGAACTGAGGGCGACGGTTACGAAATAAGTCAAAGCTTAAGAAAGGAGCTGAGGTCTTATTTGTTTTCACGCCTTTCACTCATTCAAATTAATGAATGTCTGAAGACTGCACTGGCATAAAAGTATTTGTTCTGTAGGTCCCTTGACATGCAGTTGCATGAAAAACATGGCCGTACATACACACACACTAACACACACACACACACACACACACACACACATACTTTTATATATGGATTACAAGGACCCTCCATAGGCTTAATGTATTTTATACTATAAAAACCTCTAATTATATGGCCTTACAGTACCCTAATCCTATCCATAAACCCAACCCCTACAGGAAACCTGTGGCAAATTTTTAATGTCAATAGACACCATTATGCATGATTTGTTTAGCATTTTGAATTATGAGGACATAAGGCATGTCCTCGTAAACCAATATTTGCCATGGTGACAGTACATAATATTTGACTAGATATTTTTCAAGACACTAGTATTCAGTGTAATTCAATGTAATTTAAAGGTTTGACTAGGTTAATTAGGTTAACTAGGCAAGTTAGAGTTATTAGGCAAGTCATTGTATAACAGTGAGTTGGTCTGTAGACAATCGAAAAAAAATAGCTTAAGGGGGCTAATAATATTGACTTTAAAATGTTTTAAACAAGCTTTTATTCAAGCTGAAATAAAGAAAATAAGTTTAAACAAATAAACTTTTTTACGGAAGAAAAATATTATAGGAACAGCGCACACACACATCTTGGTCTTGTTTATCTGTTTGTGAACATTGTGACGCGTTTTCCTTGCCTTGCTGTGTTAGACCCTTGCTTTGTTGTTTTTTTTTATTTTCATTGTCTGCTGCCTGACTTTTGACCATCCGCCTGTTGTATGACCACAATTTGCCTGTATACATCTGTTTGACCCTGTGCTGACTGTTGCTTGCCTGACCATTCTCCTAATGTCAGTCCCCTTCACATTACATAAATAAACTGTGAAACAAATAAGGACACAGAAAGAGGGACAAGACCACACCCATATAAACTGTCCCATAGTACAGTGGTCCCAAAAATATTCCAAACAATCAGGTGTATATTCTACAAATTCTTTTATTTTACTAACAAAGCAATACAATGAATCATATGGAACTTTGATGATTTCATTATGTTTTGAAAGAAGTCTTTTATGTTTATTACAGATGTATTAATTTTTTAAAAGAAGATAAAACAGTAATTTTGATATAATTT
This sequence comes from Danio rerio, assembly GCF_052040795.2. Taxonomy (NCBI): domain Eukaryota; kingdom Metazoa; phylum Chordata; class Actinopteri; order Cypriniformes; family Danionidae; genus Danio; species Danio rerio. Next base: position 29,488,784 of record NC_141030.1, read on the forward strand.
GTACAATTTAAAAGTTTCATTGTTTGAAGGTGAGTTAAATCTTACAAAATAATAAAAGAAAAAAATCTACACATAAACTCTGGTTAATCAAAGGAATTAAGTCCTGGTTTGCATATAATATATTAGCATCAAATTAGCATGTTAAAATAATCACAGAATTAACTGATTTGTTAAGAAACTTTCAGCTTTGCCATTAAATAATAAGAAAAAGTTTAAAAATACATCAAAATAAAAGTTATGTTAGGGTATGTTAAGCAAAGAGACAGTAACAGCCAATACAATCTCTGTTCAAACAGCTATGAAAATGACAAATAATCAAACATAAAAAATAAATCAAATATCCTTGTGAATGAATAAAATATTCTTGTGAATAAAAGATTGTTTATTTTAACAAACACGAACAATGATGCCTGTTATATATCAACAATGATACATGGAGGTACAAAAGATCAAAAAGGCTAATGACAGAAAAGCGCTACACAGACACAGATATTTCCTAAAGCCAAAGCTTGTTTCTCTGTTCTTTCACACACAGCAGTTCTCTGCCAATGGAAAGGCTGAGTTGAGCCTGCCAACTATTGGTCACCGGTCCCTAAAGCCCTCCATCACAGCCTCACAGAGCCCAGAAACACGCTTACATCATCCTCACAGTAAATTAGTGTGCCATTGGGGGAGAAAACCGAAAGAGAGGGAAGCCACCAGAGCAACAATACTCATGTCAAGTCATAGTCAGAGCACATGAACTGCCATAAACAAGTACAGTACAGTTAGATGCACTCAGATGACAACTGCTGTGAGCTCAAGGAAAGACTCCAAAGTTTAATATGTTTTTATGTCATAAATCATCCTGCTCTAGGGAGTTTAAATGCTTGTTTTGGCCTGTTTTGAATTACTAATAACACACACTAATGTACAACAAACCTGATATGGATTAAGGCACTGTAAGTGAATAGGGCAGAAAAAGAACCTCTTGTTATTACTGTGCTTCCACGGTTGATTGATTGCATTAAAAATAGATTTTTTTTTTTTGTATTACAAGTTTTGCATACATTTTTAGATAAATATAGTTCAGCATTGGATTAAGTCAGGCTCAAAATTCAGTTTCTTTTTTCTTTCCTTTGCCATAATATAAACTAAGGTTTTTACAAGATCAATTTATTTATATTTGAATTAGTTCAAAATTAATTAATTAATTACATTTTAATAATCATAAATAATTCAATTTATAATTAATTATTATTATTATTAATTAATTAATTTAATTTTAGTTATTGAACTTATTTATGGCGACGCAGTGGTGCAGTAGGTAGTGCTGTCGCCTCACAGCAAGAAGGTTGCTGGTTCGAGCCTTGGCTGGGTCAGTTGGCGTTTGCATGTTCTCCCTGTTTCGTGTGGGTTTTCTCCGGGTGCTCCGGTTTCCCCCACAGTCCAAAGGCATGCGGTACAGGTGAATTGGCTAGGCTAAATTGTCCGTAGTGTATGAGTGTGTATGAGTGTGTGTGGACATTTCCCAGAGATGGGTTGCGGCTGGAAGGGCATTAGCTACGTAAAAAACGTGCTGGATAAGTTGGTGGTTCATTCCACTGTAGCGACTCTGGAATAATAAATGGACTAAGCCAAGAAGAAAATGAATGAATAAACTTATTTATTTTTTCTGTAATGAGGTGTAATAGTTTTGCCATGTATTTATGTCATAGTTCTATTGTAATAGTTGTGTATTTTGTGTGGTACTATTGTGTTGGGTCGTACTGTGTGTTACAGTACATCTATGTGTTATGTCACTGTGTGTATTGTGTTATAATGAAATTCAATAAATATTATTTGAATACATTGGAGATTTTGGAAATTTCTTTTTAGCACCCTATAATTCAGAAAACACTGTATAATAAGTTTAGATATTTTTGTAGTAATAGATTGTTGCATATAATGAGGCGAATTATATTTGAACATATACCTCATTAAAAACCGTCAGAATGATTTGAATAATATATTATTTCTTTTATGTATTATGTTTATATATTATACCAATGAAACTGTAAACACTGTGAGTGAAGATTTATGGCTCAGTGCAGGAGGAAATACTCATTTTGGGAAAACAAATATCTATTTAGTATGGAAATATGTATTTTAAAATGTTTTAAATATGTATTGTAATTTAATCTACAGACTTAAACTGACAGTGCGACAAAAGATTTCAGATGCTTTCTTTATATTACACTGAAAAAAACTTGCCTCTAGAAAAACCAAAAAGCTAAAATTCTCAAAACTGGAGCATGCATAAATCATATAATGGTGTAGACTTCTAATAATTCTGCTTTATTCACTTTCCATATACACATCTCCATACATTAAATAAGCCTTCTCAAGCTACTCCATCATCACAGAGACCCATGATGTCTGACAGTGACCCCTGACCTCTATTCAGATCAAAAGCAGAAATCGGGCTAAATCAGAGAGAGTGAGAGTAAAATCAATGGAGGACTCACGCTTTTTTGCCGCAGATGGATTTCTTGTACCAGTTCCTACATGTGCTGAAGTACTTCTTCTTGGTCCCCATGACCTGCTGTAAAGCGCACACATTGGGCCTGAAAACAGGAAACATGTGCATTAAAAAAACCCTCTAGCAATGGTTGATAGCTGCATTCATGACAGGCTTAGAGGTCATGTGCTGTTCAATTAGGCAGGTGATTATTTTGAAGACCTGACAAATTGCTTCAAAGAGCTGACTGAAAAAAAGTGAAAATTGCTTTGACTACCGCTATACCAAATGGTTGAACTTGTTTTTACTGTTTTAAATAATGACTGTTAAAGTAATTTAAAGAGAAACTGTTTTAAATAATGGCATATACATACAGCATTGTTGGTTTACAAAGACAAAATCAAACAAACATAATCCTGTTGCACCACCACACTTGATTTTGGTTTTATTTAAAAAAAAAAAGAGAGAATCTGAAATATTTTATGGCATACTTAGTATTCAAAAATGTTTTATTTTGATTATGTTTTATGTTATGATTATGTTTTGTTATGTTAAACACATATTTTCAGATGTTTCATAGTACAGGTATATGTGTTGTTGTTGTTTTTTTTTGTTGTTGTTTTTTTTACCATAAACCAACATATCAACTATTTGGTAGAGGTTGATATTTTAGAAATTATGAAATGTGTTGAAAGAAATGCATTGAGTAACGACATTAGGAGGTGAGAAATGCAATCCAAAAATCGTGCTTGGGTAGTTAAAGGGTTAAACTGCTCCTGTTTTAGAAATAAAGGACTAAATGAAAGAAAATAATAAAAAAGCACACAACTTTTGCCCTATATAGATTATATCATTTTGAAATCATTTATTTAGAATACTAATAATAAAATACAAAATATAGAATGTAATATAAAATATAGAATGTAATCTTTCAGCTTTCAATTACATAAATGAAGAGGCAGTGTTATTATTTTTAATTTATTTATTTTATTAATTATTTACTATTTATTTTAGAAGTTTAAATTAGATTTTATATACTTTAATTTAAAATAAAGCGTAGATACATTTTTTAACTAAATGAAAATGAGAATACTCATTACACATACAAAAGTTCAACTGAATTGAACAAGCTAAAATTTAAACAATCAAACAAACAAATAAATGTATTATTTTTTTTGTATTAATGTATTATTTAATTGTATTATTTACTTTTTACAAAGTAAAAACTTTATAAAGAAAATAATATGCACTGGCAGTCTCAGACACTTAATGAAAATGCTTTAACACAATTAAAAAAACGATTCATTAATTAATTTGGTATTTCAGCATTTTGTTAAAAAAATTGGATTCAATTTTTATTCTAAACTTTCACTATAGTTTAGAATTTTAATTAATATTATAATTTCATGTAATTTTTATGACTTTAGTTTTAGTTAATAGTTTTAGTTTTATAATATAATAACCAATGTTTTTTTATTGTTAAAAATACAATATTTTATTGAAATATAACAGGTTCATACTGTATTTAAAAAAAAAATATATATATATATATATATATATATATATATATATATATATATATATATAAATAAATACTGAGTTTCCGAGTCAAAATGCTTAATGCATGCAATGTTATCAAAAGTTTGTATTTGAATATTGTTTACCAAATTACAGATAAAAAATATCAGCATAAAAAGATTAGCAGCTGGAATTCACAGTATATTTCCTAAATGTTTTGAAAATGTATTTAAGACCAAAAAAATAAAAATAAAATGAAAAAGCATTTTCATTTATGTATCAGATCAAAAGTGAATAACACTTTAAATCCCAGATTCTCAAAATTGCATTTATTGTCAAAATCAACCTTGTTCCCAGACAGCAAAGATAAACTTTTAAAACAACCCCTCCTTACCCTTCATTCTTCGCCCTGATGCGACTGTGTGACACTATTTTGTCATAAGCTGAAGAATCCACCTGGTCCAGGGAGGAGAGCACCAGGATGGTGAAGGTGGCCGTAAACAGCAGGATCATCCTGGAGAATCCCCTGCAGATCAAACCCCCTCAAAAAACAGAAAGAATGGGAGAAAGCAGGAGAGAAACAGCCTTTATAGCAGCCCTCCCCTTCTCTTCTATCTCAAACACACACAATGACAAAGATTAATAGAGAATCAACCTGCTCCCTATGGATCCGCCCCCTCCGTGAGAACCAGGAGAGCCTAAGAAGGACCATCTACATTAATATATAAAGACAGAATGAAAAAAAAAAAACAGATGGTGTGAAAAAGGAATCATCTGCAAATGTTTAGGTTCCTGACATAAAACATTGAAATTACAGAAATTAGACATGCCAGATGTTTAAATGCACTTTGTTGCATTAAAAACAAATATTCTGCAAGAATTTGACATTATTCTAACACTAGAGCTAAATATAAGGCTTGTGTTTTTAGTTATGCAAACGTTTCGTAGTCAGAAAACAAAAATGTGCACTGAATCATATCCCATCAGTTATTGCAATGCTTTTTATTACATTATACAGTAACCATGTTTATATACTATAGATATATGTTGAAGCACGAACACACAAACGCACAAACAATATATATGATTCCCTTATGCAAATTAGCCATAGTTTTTTATAGGAAAATTGATGCAAGTATTACTTTTTTTTGGCATGGATGAGCAGTGTTCTCAAAGTAATTGTAATAGTAATGTTTCATACACAGAAAACTAAAAAGTACACTGAATCACAATACTGTATATTTACTATAATGCTTTATATTCAGCAGTCACATGCACTTAATACAGTAAATATTCTTTATACAGAAATTACTCTAGCATAAACATACTGTACACATATTCATTTATATACAGTATGTGTATCCATTACGAAAATAATACAAAAAGTCAAGTAAGCATGTTTTATTAGTACTGATTACCACAGAAATAACCACATTTGTATAAAACACATAAATGCTTAAATTTTACAAAAACAATCCACAATTATTCATCAATAAGTGAACCTGCTCAGTGTTCTGCTGGTTTGTTTTCTGTAGATGGATGTTCTTATCTGGGTGATAATCTTACTGCAACTGTTCAATCTCCTGCCTGTTTCTTCTTCATCCTCGGGCTCGGGCTGCTGTCCATGTCTGGATCTTGATGGTTTTAAGCTGGAGCTCATGGTTGAGGCCTCAGGTGCTCCTTTGGACAAGTCCAAGCCAGATGGGAACGTTTTAAAAGCTCCCAAGAATCTCATCTGCATTTATCGCATGCTGTCTGGCATGGAAAGGTGAATTGAGGGAAGTTAACAGAGAATGGGGATAAAATAAGGGAAGGGATTTGAACTAATGTCAGAAAACAAGATTTAGGAGTCATGGTCATTATTTATGTCTGGTTTTAACCCTGTGTGTGGATCTACCTCTAGTGGTGGAGTTTTAGCGGTACACAAATTACAACAATCAACTGCTTTTGCTCCAAATATGCGTCTTCATAATGAGGCTTGGTAAAAGGTCTTGCTCAATTATAATTAAAAAGATACTTTATACTGTGTAAATTTGTAACCTAAACTTTAAATAACCGCGTGATGTAAAGTAAATTGTAACGTTACGAAAAAGACAATTAAAACGGAAGTGATTCATACAGCCGCCACTAAAACAGTGATATACCACTAAAACAAAATATACAAAAAATATAATAATGTTTTAGTTTTTTACCATTTGCCAATTAGTTCCAGACGACACCATTTGTTAGGAATATCTCTGAGGAATTTACAATTTTGTGGATATGGTTTGTTGAGCTAATTATAGAATCAATGCTTCAAGAATCGGTTCAGTGTGATTCAGTATTCGGTCGCTCGCCCCCGCGGCACCAGGGACTTAAACGTCATCATACACAGACGAAAGGACTTTCAGGTTTGTTGTCTTTATGTTTAATTTTTTTAGTTTGTTCCGTTGGTTTGGTACATTTCTCGAATCATCATTCATAATGTAAAAACAAGCAGGTGCATTTTTCAGAACTATTCAGCACATCAATGGATTAACGTTACACGCAGTCTTGTTCAAATCCATTGTTCATCTCAAAAGTATTTAATTAATTAATACTTGTCGAAGTAAAACTTCTTCTCTTTTCAGATTGGAATCTTACTTGATGACAAAATTCAAGCACTTAAAAGTTCACTTGTTGAATGTAACGCAACTCTTGACTCTCATTAGGACCATCTGCTTGCCTTGTTGTACTGTCACTTCCCACCATTTTCCCACCAGCTACGGATTTCCTTAAAAATGTATTTTGTTATTTACACGACTTTTTACCACGTTATGTAGGCTATACAATATATAGGTCAGAAGAAATTATATAGGGTAAATGGAAAAACACAAAAAGAATAGCACTAAGAAAGGAGAAAAAACATAGAAAAAGGCTTTATATTACTTTTGAAAGTTGGTTTTTAAGTAGATATCATATATTACATTAATCACAATAATCACACAAAATACATTTAAGTACATTGTAGTATATATGTTGCTTTAGTTTGATAACATACCTACTGTACTACACAACAGAAATAATGGAACAGTGGCAACCAAAAGCTGGGAAATATTTATGATGGGACACGAGTATAGAGAAAGCTAAGTAGGTTTTACTTGTTTTATTTTTTAGATTTCTCCACAGTATCATTGTAAACAAAACAAACAGTTCCAAGTAAATTATACTTGCAAGTTCAAGCTTCATTTTCTACAAGTTGGAATTTAGTAATAATATAAAATTTTAGATTTATTCTTGCCTGAACTAAATTACACTTTTTTTTCTGTAGTATTAACTTCACCACAGAGTAATATTTGTCAGTGAACATTTTAAATTAGCCTTATTAACTTTTTAAATTATGCAAGGTTGCTCCAGTCCAGCACCTGTCCTCTATGTAATATTACCCAGTTACTGTTTCACTCAGACAGCATCATAATTGAAATTAAACCTTATCACCAGCTGGAATATATATATATATATATATATATATATATATATATATATATATATATATATATATATATATATATATATATATATATACACACACACACACACACACACACAATATAAACTGTATATAAAAAACAGTTAATAAAAGTGCATAAATGTCTATTGTCTTAAATTTAAACATGTTGTAAATAAACATGGGCCGGTATATGATTTTGATGGTATGATAATCTTGGATTAAAATATCACGGTTTCACAGTATTGTGTTTACTGCTCTTAATGAAATTATTTTTAAATGTCTGGGTAAAACAAAAACTTATTTCCCTTTCGAACACAATATATTTTAATTTGGGGAAACTTTTAAAATATTTTGCAACAGTTAACATGTCAGGCTAAACAATTCAAATCAATCATTAGCTACGTTTCCATCCACCTAATCGACAAGATGCGGATATATTTTGAAAATGCGCATAAAAAACTGTATGCACATACCTAGTAGGATAAACATTTTATTCGATAAGCAAAAACTACGATGTAAACATTTACAGCAAACAAATTCCAGTATGCATATTAAAAAAGTCATGTGATTTTGTAATAAGAGATCATGTGAGGATAAGGACGTGTGTGAATGGACAAACCAGTAGGCTGACTGCACTGAAAAACATCTGAAATGTTGTTTTGGTCATTCTAAAATGACCGTTTCAGTATTAGTGTTATTATAATATTAAATACCTCCGGAACTGTCAAGAGCATCTGCTCCACTTCTCACGCCTTCAAACATGTGTTGTTTTTTGTTAAAACTATTTCAATACATTTGTAGGTCAATTAATGATGATCCTGATGTTTCATGAATTGATGTAGTGAAATAAAATACCACTTTGTGTTACTGAATATTACACCTCTAAATCATTTACAGTTTACTGCTGGTTCACAGAGTTTTACTGCTGATCCAAAATAAACCCTAAAGCCAGGATAGACAGGTTGGGTGAACGTAGTGGGGAATATGTAGATGAGTCTCATTTTGTCAGAGATGCTGAAGAAGGACACAATTCCGGCGCTATAATCCACATACACTCCTAATCTAGAGGACTTTATTTTTGAAGTGTTTACGCTGATTTTAGTCTTTTTGTTTTTGTCCCATAATGCGTATTTGGTAGGAGAGCAGTACAAATTCATAGACTGGTCACTACATCCAAATTTGCTGTCATCACCCCTTCCCTTCCTGCCAATAGTGTTATAGGATAGCGATAAACCTACGCCAGCACTCCCACTCCACTCGACCTCCCAATATGCACGTCCACACACACTCTCTTTACACAAGACCTGAGGCCAGCAATCAAATCTCTCTGGATGATCAGGATATCGCTGGACTGTGCCATTATTAGTTGCCACTCTGTTCCCTGCAGACAGCTGGATTATTCCATTCACAGTGTTTGAGTCCATTGAGAGTTGGTGTGAGTCTGAGAAAGGCAAAACACTGTCTGTTTAAAATAGATTAAAATTTTAGATAAAATTCTAGATTGCACATCACACACATGTTAAAGTCAGAAATATTCACCCCCCCCCCCCACCCCCCAAATAAAAAAAAAATATATATATAATTTCCCAAATGATGTTTAACAGTGGAAAGAATTTTTCACAGTATGTCTAATAATATTTTTTTCTTCTGGAGAAAGTCTTATTTGTTTCATTTCGGCTAGAATAAAAGCAGTTTTTAATTTTTTCAAAAACATTTTAAGGTCAAAAATATGAGCCCCTTTAAGCTTTTTTTAATATTTATATTGCCTACAGAACAAAACATCATTAACATCAATAACTTGCCCTAAACTATTACCCTAATATGTATATATATGTCTTATGTAAAAGTTTGGCCAGCCCTAATAATTTTCATAATTGCAAGCTATAGCCTCCTGGCCTTTCAAAGCAGCAAATTCATTTGGATATATTTTATACCCTAGGGAAAAAAGCAACATTTCACTTCTGCTATAACATTTATTTAATCAACAGATAAGGAGTGGCACAACTAGCAATCAGCTGTCTTAAATATCCTTTTTCATGATTGGTTGCACCTGTGTTAGGATTGTTTAGGTTCACTGAGTCACCAAAAAGTTGGAAAGTTTGATATAACATTGATATAATGAAATGCTCTATGACTAGGTCTATATAAGGAAAATCATTGGTGACAAAGTTATGGTTGAGAAACCCCAATACAGTCACCAAATTGTGGAAAATAATTTCAATTTTTTTATCTTTCAACCTCTGGTTCTGCTTACAATATATAACTAGAATTCGATGAAAGTGTGTGTAAAAGTGTATGAAGATGTTAGAGTGTAAAAGTGTATTGAAGGACATACATTGCAGGATCTCATTCCGGTTCCTGGGCCCATCAGTTGGACTTTTGTAGCGCTTTACTAAAGAGAGGACAACTTATATTTAGTTTAATCTGCATGTAAAAACTGTATTCTTCGGAAACTTTTAATTTTGATACTTTGTTTCTAGAATAATTACTACTTACCTGAGCCGGATACAACTGTGACCTCAGAATTAAGGAAATCATCCATTTTTTTCTTTAGTCTCTTAGAAAAGGTTTTTCTAGCAGCAGAAGAACGAGCACCAAACTCAAAGCTGACCGTTTCATGTGGCGCAGAGAGAGTTGAAGAACTCTATAAAGAAATTAAATAAAATTAAAATAATGAAAACTGATCACTCTCATACTAACCAGCACAATTTCTGTTATTCTTTGTAATGATTAAACCTGGTATTTGTCATGATTTATTATAAAAGTCATCCCACATAAACACAATCATGTTTGTTTATAATTTTGATTAAATTGACATTGAAATTAAAGCAAGAATGGTTCATCAATGAAGGAAAACCATTTGCATTAAAATGTTTTTTTTGTTGTAAATTGTATAGCAACATGTATACTTAAATTAATAATAAATTAAATTAATAATAATTAGTAACTAAAACCTTAGTAATGTTCTGTCTGTAAGTATTGTAAGTTTTTAGCCATGCATGACTATATATGTTGGCAAGGAACTTAAAACTGAAAGTGAAAGTACAAAAACTTAAATCCTTTATACATTTATAGCCAAGTTCATACCTGATTTGATCTGTCTGCTCCTGTTGACACATCATGGTTTCTGTGAATACCCCTCTTACACTGTATACAAATGCTCATCTGGTCAGTACGACAAAAAATCTCCAAAAGCTCATTGTGTATTGGACAGATCATGTCCCGAAGCTGATCGGTGGCATCTATCAAACAGTGTCTCTCACCTTCGAAAACATCCTCATGTTGTTGGAAGTGAATTTGACAGAGAGAGTTCAGACACAACAAACAGCTCTTGATGGCTTTATATTTTCTGCCTGGGCAGACGTCACACTGCACATCTCCAGGCCCAGCTTCAGTTTGAGAAACATGAGCGGTCTGTGTCCTCTTGAATCTCTCCACCATTTCAGCAACCATCATATTCCTCCCTAAAAAAGGTCTTGCATCGAAGTTCTGTCTGCACTGAGGACAGTTGTAAACTCCTCTATTAGCATTTTGATCCCAGTGACGTCTAATACAGTTCATACAGTAGTTGTGTCCACAAGGGATGGTCACCGGATTGTTCAGTAGATCTAGACAGATTGAACAGCTCAACTCTTCATGGCTCACAGTAAGCCTGCCTTCAGCCATCGCCAGTTTTGTGTTCGCATTTAAAATCTCTTTTAAGATGAGGACAGCTTAACAGCAGCTATCAATTGCAATTGTTTCCTGGTTCTGTGGTGCAAGTGTGTGAAGCAGGTGTGCCTGAAAGACATGATGTTTATATTTTGTTGCACATTAACAAAGTCTAATCAAAAGTCCACTAGGGTCACAAAGGGTTGTTATTTTTAAATTTCCGGCTTTTCTGAGAAATGCTATTATAATGCAGGTAATATTCCTGCAATTGAGTGGCTAAATGAACAAAGGTCTTACTTTTATAGAGTAATTAAGATTATTTATATAAGCTATTTATTGCAGTCGTGTTAAGTCTTTAGATGAAAACACCTTTACCAGAATCCTAATTCACAATGCACACATCACAGAAGCTCATTCATTCAGTACAAAGAATATTAATTCAATACAAAATAATACATACTGCACACCATCTAGACTCTATGGGACTAGCTGGAAATAATCTGTGTTGGAAATGCAATAAAGAAGTGGGTACTTATTTACACATGATCTGGGAATGTTGCTTATTTTACCCATTCTGGTGTAAAATGTTAAGCATAATGTAGGAGTTGCTAGGCTGTGAGTTCCCTGTAGAGCCACGGCTAATGCCTTCTGGGTGACAAACTAGTGATACCTAAAGGCATTTTTCTAAAGATTGGATGCATTACAACTGCTAGGATGATCCTATGTAATTGGAAGTGCCCCAGAAAGCCAGAACTGAAGGGGTGAATAAATGGGATGATTGAAATCACATCGTACGAGTGCATGCTGGGGAGATTAAATAATGAGGGAGAAGTACATACAAAATGGGATAATCTCTGGCAACATTAAAATTAGGATAAATGAGTATGTATTACAAAGAGACCACAACCTTAATATCCATATGGGTTTATTATATGTTGTTTTTCTGAGTTGAGTTTTCTTGGTGTGACAGGTGGCTGAATATGTACTGTAGCATGTATATGTAGTGGGAAGTGTGTTCTTGGCTGTTGAACAATAAAAAAAGTTGAATGGTAAACAATGTACACACTCACACACACAAACACAATGAGCACATCATATTTATGAGCTGTAGTACATACAAAATCAAAAATCAAAAGAGACACTCTCAAAAAATATTTTTGGTGCTTGTTCAAACTACTTGTTTAAAATGAACTGAAATAACACAATTCTTGAGTTTTTTGGGGGACAAATTGTTTTATGCTCAATCTTTTTAAATTTCTAAAAACAATTACGTGACTAAATCGATTTGTTATGGGACAACATGAAGGAATTGTGTGGAACCCAGCATTCTTTACAGTGCAGGAATGCCTTGATTTTCAGGTGTGATACTTTAAGGTTTTCCTGAAATGTCTGTCACATGTCTCTTTAAATGTTCACCCCACCCATCTCTTCTGAAATATTTTAGTCTGATAACACCCCTCGCTTTTCCCAACACAATCTTTTTTCCAAAGTAAGTCTTTGTAACAGTCCCTGTTGTGATTGTTCTCTCTTCAGCTATTTTTTTTTTTAATTAGATCTAGTTTATTAATAAAAATGTATTCAAGTTTTCAGCATTTTGAGGGATATTTAGGGTATTCTGACCTACAATATTCTCTGATTAACTATTTCAGATGTTACTTTAGGTTAAACTACAAACTGTCTAATTTGATCTAGTATTTGTCTAGTATTTTAATTATTAACATTATTATTCGAAATACATATCACAGTGGAATATTTCTTATTATTAATGAACTGAACCCCCCCCCAAAATACATCTTGTTTTGACTTTCTTGAAGGGGGGTCAAGTGATGATTAGGGGGGTCAATTCCCCCAAACTCCCCCTGAGATTCGCAACCTACTCGTCACGTTTGTTGCCCTCATTTCTTATTAACCTTGTTTAATTATTGTCCCCACCTCCTGGTCATCTTGTTTGGTTTATTCTTTCCTGCCACATATATATACTCAGTTTTTTTTTAGCCAATGTCAGTAATTTGTAGTTCCCCATGCAACGTCTGTGTTCGATTTGCTTTGTTTTCTGTTTAAATAAATTCATTAACTGGCTGCATTTACATCGCACCACAGTGATTCTCCAGCAATACGAAATAACAAAAAAAAAAAAAGTTTTTTGGACAAAAATTGGAGTGTCTCATCATTTGGCTGTAATTGACCACATTTTTGGTCTATTTAAAGCAGGGGTCATCAAACTTGTTCCTGGAGGGCCGGTGTCCTGCAGATTTTAGCTCCAACCCTAATCAAACACACCTGAACCAGGAAATTAAGGTCTTACTAGGTATACTTGAAACACCCAGGCAAGTGTGTTGAGGCAAGTTGGAGCTAAACACTGCAGGGACACCGGCCCTCCAGGACCAGGATTGGTGACCCCTGATTTAAAGTTATGAAGCACTAAATTTGTCAGAAATTTGTTAAATGAACACCACCTACTGCCATATCAATCAACTTTTTAAAGACACTAAAATATTCACCACTAATGCACAAACTAACAGTGTGTCTGGAATGCAAAAGTGTTTTCAGTATTTTGCTATTCCTCTGCCGAAGTGTTGAAAATCCCTGTGAGGTCTGCTTCACAGTTCTGGATTTTAGCATTCACAAAGCAGAGCATGTCAGCGCATTGCCCCTTGCTACAGTGCAAATGACTCGCTGCTTTTTAAAACTTCATTCAAGTGCTCTCGGGCTGCACACTGGACTCTCTAGGGTGCTAATTCAAATAAATTATACATGGGCCTTTGTACCCTGGTGAAGGGCAGAGAATGTGAAACGAATTAGATGGAGAAATCTGCCCACAGTTTGACAATCCCCATCACATCTAACTGAGGCTGAGCTTATTTAAAAGCAGATCCTCGATTTTTATCAGCATAGTAGAAAACATGTGCGCTGTTTTAAATATGTCATACTGTGGGTCAAGGTACAACAGGATAGTGTAAATAATACAGTAAACCTATAAACTGTAAACTATAACTGCAATGGAATGTTTGATTTTTTTCCCGCATGAAATCATTCATTATACATAAAAATCGTAATATGCAATATATTTTCTTTATTTAGAAAGAATACTAGCAATAGAGAATCAGAAAGACGAAGGCATGATTAGTGCCCTGTCTTTGCCAGAAAATCCAAAGGAGGCCTATTGCCAATGTACACATGTTTTCTGTTAAACAGGTCACTAGAGACAATTTATGTGCATAAACAATAGGGGTGTTATGAGAAAGTTTTATATTGTAATTGTATGTTTAAAGAAAAGTGTAACCCAGTTCGACTCACCATATTTGGCTCACCAAATATGTGTTTACATATGTATATATGGTTATTTTATTTATTTATTTTTGTTGCTGAAACCACTTGAGACCTGTTGGAAATATTCTTCCATGCAAGAATTGATGCAAAAAATCCCATGCATACAAATATTAGTAAGTGAAAAAATAGAAACCACAGTCTTTTTTTCTTGCAGTCTCAGCCTCCAAACTGCATGAATAGACCCTCATGTTAATTGAGTGCAATTTAAACGTAACCTGTAGCTTAATTGACATGCCAGTGTCTCTCTCTCTCTCACACACACACACACACATACACACAATTTTGTACTTGACAGATTTAACTCACAAATGTATTTGAATAGTTTTAATTGACCTTAAATGACCTTTTCAAACCAGTTTATGCCAATTTCTTGAGATGGGTACTGAACAAAAATGTACATTTCACAATTTTTAATTCACATTCTTATAATCTGATTCAATATTTCTTAATTTTATAAGTTACAATGAATGTCAGTTATTTTCAAGTTTCAATTATCTGATACTATTATACTATTGTCAACTATTGTCTGAAATATTTTTTCTTAAAGTCAGGTATTAGAAAGTACAACATATATATATAAAAAAAAATAATAATAAAAAAAAAAAAATATATATATATATATATATATATATACACACACACACATATATATACATATATATACATATATATACATATATATATATATATATATATATATATATATATATACACACACACACATATATATATAAACATACATACATACATACATATATATATATATATATATATATATATATATATATATATATATATATATATATATGTATTTATGTATGTATATATGTATGTACACTCACTAGCCACTTTATTAGGTACACCTGTCCAATTGTTTGTTAACGCAAATTTCTAATCAGCCAATCACATAGCAGCAACATGGCTGCATACATTTAGTCATGTAGACATGGTCAAGATGATCTGCCGCAGTTCAAACAGAGCATCAGAATGAGGAAGAAAAGTGATTTAAGTGGCTGAACGTGGCATGGTTGTTGGTCCCAGATGGACTGGTCTGAGTATTTCAGAAACTGCTGATCTACTGGGATTTTCATGCACAACCATTTCGAGGGTTAAAGAGAATGGTCCAAAAAAGAGAAAATATCTAGTGAGTGGCAGTTCTGTGGGCACAAATGCTTTGTTGATGCCAGAGGTCAGAGGAGAATGGCCAGACTGGTTCGAGCTGATAAAAAGGCAACAGTAACTCAAATAACCATTCGTTACAACCAAGGTATGCAGAAGAGCATCTCTGAACACACAACATGACAAACCTTGAGGCAGATGGGCTACAGCAGCAGAAGACCACACCGGGTGCCACTCCTGTCAGCTAAGTACAGGAAACTGAGGCTACAATTTGCACAAGCTCACCATAATTGGACAATAGAAGATTGGAAAAACGTTTCCTGGTCTGATGAGTTTCGATTTCTGCTGCGACATTCAGATGGTAGGGTCAGAATTTGGCGTCAACAACATGAAAGCATGGATCCATTCTGTCTTGTATCATCGGTTCAGGCTGATGGTGGTGGTGTAATGGTGTGGGGAATATTTTCTTGGCACACTTTGGGTCCATCACTATCAATTAAGCATTGTTTCAAGGTTACAGCCTACCAGAGTATTGTTGCTGACCATATTTATTCCTTTATGACCACAGTGTACCCATCTTCTGATGGCTACTTCCAACAGGATACGTGCCATGTCATAAAGCGGGAATCATCTCAGACTGGTTTCTTGAACATGATAATGAGTTCACTGTACTCCAATGGACTCCACAGTCACCAGATCTCAATCTAATAGAGCCTCTCTGGAATGCGGTAGAACAGGAGATTCACATCATGGATGTGCAGCTGACAAATCTGCAGCAACTGCGTGATGCTATCATGTCAATATGGACCAAAATCTTTGAGGAGACCTAGTACCTTGTTGAATCTATGTCACGATGGATTAAGGCAGTTCTGAAGGCAAAAGGGGGTCCAACCCAGTACTAGTAAGGTGTACCTAATAAAGTGGCATAAATATAAATAAAAAAAGTAGTTCAGATGCAAAAGGCTTTTCTTCATATTTTTTGTGCCTCACTTTGAAATGTATGTTCAAAGGTCAAGGGATCAAATCAAGGATCAAAATTGACTGCATAAAAGATTCAAATTTAAGACTGAAACTACGTTTAAATAGCACATAAGGTAAATGTTTCTTTATTTCAATTATAAAAATTGGTAACATTTTACAATAAGGATTATTAATGAACGAACAATAATTATGCAGCATTTATTCATCTTAATGTTTATTTCTGAATGCTTTTAAAAATATTAAAAATTATATAATGAAAGACTTTTCCGGTAATTCAACTGGTTAAACTTCGTCATGTTTTAACATTTAGGTTAAACAAAATTCAACTTGATGTTTTAAGTCAGTTAAAGTTACCCTGATTCAACAAAAAAATAAAACAAAACTAATAAGTAACAGTTTATTGAATATGTAATGTACTCAATTTAATCAAGGTGTAGCCTTGTCAATAATGTTAAGTGGAGTTTTAATAACACAGTACAGACTAATAAATTGTGATTACTATTGTGATGTGATGACTTATTATTTGTTCTTTTAAACGAGAAATCCAAGTATTTAACAGATTTCTAAACACTTGCAGTTATAGTCAGTGTTAACCGTGACTCATGGTCAAATTATGTATTCTGTCCTCTCTGATTACTGAAATAATCCTGGATGAGAACCAAAATCACAATAATAGTGAGTCATAGTACAGCATATATTTATTTATATTTGTGCATTTATGCAAGATCGGTAACACAAGGCAGTAACCTATCATGTAAACAACGAGGATAGATGGAATATGACGTTCAGATGCATAAAAGAATGTACCATTGTTGCAATACAGTGTTCTCCAAACCCTTGTAAATACAAATGAGAGGATGAAACATACATGATTACTGTAACACAATTTTACAGTGTGTTGATTTTATGATATGTAGTGTTTACTTTGGACTTTATCCACGTTTATAAAAAAGACACCCTTCAACCTGCTTCTTTTCTCACACAGTTGCCTCATGGGCAATGTAAAATGCGACTAAAAAGTTTAAAAAGTTGTAAATAATTGCATAGTAACCTTTATTAAAGATATTAGGTTGCATGACAGAAATGACATCTTTTTTATGTTGGACCTACCAACAAAATCTCGTGGCAATTCGTAACTTTTTGATTTAGTAGCTAATTCGTAATCATTAGTTCAATCTCATTCATACTTTTTAGCAGTGTTTGCTCATCCCACAATGAGAGATAGGGGTGGGGATTGTGGGCATACCTCTTTTTAAAAAATGGTACGTTTTAATCCGAATTCAATTGTATGAATTTGTACACATTAGCCACTTTTCTGACAATACGTAAAATAGTTACGTTTCCTTGTGAGAATGGGCTGGAACTACAGGTAAATCTAACGGAGTAAGGCAGAATGAAAGGTCGCAAAAAGTGGGCTAACGCTCCTCCATACTGTATATGAAAGAGGAGCAGAGCAGCGAAAAACTACAGGAGTGTCACACTTGACTGAGTGTAAATCACTGTGAATGACAACGCTGAACCCCGTATTCTCCTAAAAGAGACAATCATCCCTGAGACTCCCAAACAACAAAACTTGATTTTTGGATCATCACCCTGCACTTTACCTTCACCACAGTTGAACTCTGAGGTCAAGAGAACAAACTTCTTCTTCCTCTTCACTTTTAATACTGTTATAATCTGCTAGTTTCACCTTCATTTCCTTCATTCATTTCTTCCTCACACATATAACGCATGTACGTCAATTCCTCATCTTCCTCCACATCATTATTCACTCCATCCTTCTCAGTTTCTTTGTTTTGGTTCTTTTTTTTCTTGCAATCAAGGTTTTCTGCTTGTTTTCCATCGCCCTGTTCCTCGCTCTCAGATTCACCGGCTTCCTCTGATACGGAGTACATTTCCCCTGGGTTGTTTGGCCCTTTGCAGTTCAGTTGATGGCTAATGTTCTTGTTTGGGACAGAACTGTCCGCTAGGTTGCTACAGCCAGTGGGTTTCCAGGCTTTGGGTCCCCCTTCCTGGATCATGGTATTGGTGATGCTCTGTAGTCTCATTTTGCCCTTCAGGGTACTTCCAGTTGAAGTAGAATTACACTTCAGAGCGTTCTCGGGATACACAAGGCTTGAGTCTGCTGTATTTCCTTTTGAGGTCGACATGCCAGTTTTAGTGCCCTTCATCATTCCCATCACCTCGTACCGGAAACTGGAGATGTCCTGCTTAAGTTCCTTTAACAATATTCAGACATTGCACAATCAAAACACAGTTCTATTATATCACACCACACAGTCAAATAACCTAAAGAAGTTATTTTGAAAAATGTTGGAAACCGGTAACCATTGACCTCCATTTACATATATATATATATATATATATATATATATATATATATATATATATATATATATATATATATATATATATATATATACACAAAATAATTATAATAAATAAATGAAAATAATAACAAAATAAAACCTAATTTCACAAATAATGCTGGTCAGATGTCTACATTTGCGCATAATTTTTATTTTTTATACTATGAAAGTTTGCGGAAAAGTGAAAGAAAATGAATGAATGGATACTATGAAAGCCAATGGTTACCGGTTTCTAACATTCTTCAAAATATCTTTTTTCACAACAATCACTTTAAAGGCACACAATCTTATTTAAAACATTTAAATTGTAATGATTTGTAAATTGTAATGTAATGAAATAACTAATATATATTTTTAAATTAATAAATATACATTTCAGTTTATGAATAACTACTTATAATGTAATATAAATATTATGTTTCATTTATACATTTACTTGACAAGTATCTATGTAAAAACAGTGTTACAGTGTTATACTAAAACGATAAGAGAGGTTTATAAATTGAAATGGAGCTGAAATAAGCTAATATTATATATGTAAGATGAAAAAAAATTATATTTAAATATGAAAATTATGGTAATTATAATATCATTATGATAATGGTTGGTTGACTGTACATTGTACCACATTCAAACAAACCATGCACAATTTACCTTAAAGTTATCTTCTGTTAATCCCTCTTCTTTTTTGGCATCTCTGATTCTTGCTGCCACATACCGTTTAACCAGGTTTCTTAGTACCTCCTAAAAATTAGATTTGAGATCAATTTGATTATGAAGCTATAAAAAGCAGCCCATAGAGTCTTTAAGAGGTCTCAAAGCATATTGAGAGAATATTAATATCTAAATTCAGAAAACCTTTATTTACAGTATGAAATACAAAGATGTCATGCAAAGTGCACTTTGCAGACAGATTTAATGATCAGTTGCTTTGAAAGAAACTCCATTACCTGATACTGACGGTTTGTGCGGACATTTTCAGCAGCTCGTATCTGAACAAAAGAGAACAGCTGTATTGCTTTTTTCAAAACAGATTGCTTTATTATATGGTAGTGAAAACCAAAGGCATTATTTACTGTAGGTTTTATTTAGGTATTAGATTTTAAATATTGACTGCTGAAAACAGGTTTATGGACAACTATATATATAATATTCTGTGAAAAGAAAATTGGTTAACATATAATGAAATATGAATGAATACAACATAAGAAGAAAGTGGCCTCTTACCCCGAGTGATCCAAGCGTCTCTGTTCTTTTTCGTTGTTTAATTTTGAAGCAGTGGGTCTTTATCCATCTAATGAGGTACCACGCTGATTTTGGGCTTGGGACGACGTTGAAGGGAGGAGGTAAAGTGCCGCCCTCTTCAAAGTAGCTCATCCAAAGTTTTGTTCTAGCAAACTTCCACTCAATATCAGCATGGTCCTGTGGACAAACCAAGAGAAGAGCTGAATAGGCCAATTAAACCTCTAAACTGAAACATACTGAAGAATATTTAAACATCAATCAGTTTTGCAAATCAAAGGTCTATAAATCCAAATTAAAATATTTGTAATTGATAATTAAAATAAGAAAGAAAAGAAAGTAGTTGAAGTTTCCATGTTTTTTTTTTTTCATTTTATGTAATATATACTGTATGTAATGGATTTTTTTCTGATTTGTTTGAAATATTTGAATTTAATAAAATAAATAAAAAAAGCTTTTACATGATTTTGCAACCGCAGGAAATCTACACTGTAAGGAAAAGTCCGTAAATTAGCAGTTTTCCGTATTTTAAGTATAAAAACATACTTTTATTAACATTTTTAATTGTTTAAAGTGATATATTTTCTGGTTTTATGTTATATACCCCAGTACAAATACCTTGTAATAAAGTGCCAGTAAATCTTCTGTTATTTTACTGACTTATTTCTCTATATCAGTGTTTTTCAACCACATTCCTAAAGGACCACCAACACTGCATGTTTTGGATGTCTCCTTTGGCTGTCACACCCATTACAGGTCTTTTAGTCTCTGCTAATGAGCTGATGGTCTGAATCAGGTGTGCTTTGTTAAGGAGACATGGGCTGTGTCTGAAATCGCATACTTTTACAGTATACTATATAGTATGCTAAATCAGTATGTGAGAGTGAGTTGTATGTCCGAATTTATAGACATCAAAAAACAGCATGTGAGAAGTACCTGGATGACTTCCGGCGAGATTCTAAAGTGCGTATCGAATAGACGCTACACTTTCCCATGATGCACCACAAGAGAATTCATGAATAGGAGTGAAGCGACGCAACTGACGTGGGTAGGTCATATGATGATGGCAAAATGATGGATGTAGTGCGTTAAAAGAAATTAATTTTCAGGGACAGCCATTGTTTAAACTCCTATTTCTCCAACCAGGAGTACACAAACTTACATTATCCCATTTTTAATGGGATACATAATCCCATTTCGCTTTGGATAAAAGCGTCTGCTAAATGACTAAATGTAAATGCATTTTGTCGTCTGTTTCGCTCTATGGTTTCGATACATGTGGAGAGCATCACATCACCTTCCCGCTTTGACGTACATTACGTGACATCACCCGGATGGAAGAGCTTGGCTGGACTTTGTACAACGATTGAACAAAATGTAAGACCTTGCAAAAATGTGATTAATACTTTTTAACTCATAATTGGTTTATCAACTTTTAATACTTTAAGACCCTGCAGACACACTATAGAATGTACTTTTGTAACGGTCAAGTTGTAGGTTTAAAATCAAATGCAGTACCTACTGAGTAGTAGGCGATTTCGAACACAGCCATGGAAAATGTGCAGTGCTGATGGTTCTCCAGGAACATGGTTGAGAAACACTGCTCTATATAATATTTCTTATACATTATAATATTTTACAAACTACTAAAATGTCAATAAAAGTCACTTTGTTAAACTGTTGAACTTTGTTAAAGTTGAATTTTCAACATGAAAAATCGATAGAGCAGAGATCAACACCCCATAATGCAATTCACAACTGTAAATAAATGTAAAGCACTTGTGAATCACAAAATACAGAAATGGTTAATTAACAGTGCACTTTTTAGGATGATTACTAAAAGATGTGATACGTAAAAAGTCAAAATTAAATTAACACCATAGACATCCTACCAGTGTGGGGCACTGAAAGTTCCTAAAAAGGTCTTAAAAACTGTAAATGTATACACTTTGATGTAAAAAAAAAATGTAAATGCTCCTAAAAGCAGTATAAATAGTGAATAATGTATAGCACTTACAGCAATATGTTGGTAGGAATTATTCATCATGGCAATAAGCATATTAAGAAGCACCACCAAAGAGATAATGCTGTAGGTCCCAAACATCGTGGCTCCAACAAACTCAGTAAAGTCATGTTTGGCATCAACATTGGTCACATGCAGGGCAACAAGACCAAATATGGACCAGAACAATGACTGAAGTGTCTCAAACATACTGTAAAAACAAAAAACATAATATCTCTTTTTAAATCAAAGCAAGCAGATTAAATGTTAAATCTGTAGATCTGAAAATGTTCCTTACGTTGTAAATGCATTGTTTTGCTCTGAGCAGCGGATACCCTTGCATGTGACGTTGTTGCTAGTTTTGCCGTCGGATTCATAATAGAAATAAAGCTGATTGAGTCCGTTTGCAAAGGCGAGCAGCACCAAGCAGTAAATGAAGAGGAATTTGAGGATGTCCAGCAGCATTCGGCCCAGGGAAATCTGAAGAGGACCCAGGTGAGAGTTGGCAGTGAAGAGTGAAATCAGTCTTAGAGAGCTAAATATATTAGCAATGGCGAATAAGGCCTCGCCCACCAAGGCCGGATGCCACATGTCCCATTCGTCACGGCACTGGTTGTTATACTGTGGAAAGAGAAGTGTTAAGAATTACAGTATGTTTTATTGTAGAAAACCACTGATCATATTCTGTCTTTGCATCTTTTTAAGAATAACAACACAGTGACAAGTGGAATGGAGGCCAGTTAGGAGTCGTGTACTGTAAGTAGCATTAGCAACTAGAAACTGTGGTTTTAGTGTACTTCCACGCCAACCTCCCATGCTAGAAATGCCAGTTTAAATCCCACTATGTACATATACAGTGCATCCAGAAAGTATTCATAGCGCTTCACTTTTTCCACATTTTTTATGTTACAGCCTCCTTCCAAAATGGATTAAATTCATTTATTTCCTCAATATTCTACAAACAATACCCCATAATGAAAATGTGAAAAAAAATATTTTTTTGAATTGTTAGAAATTTATTTAAAAAACACATGTAAAGTAGTATTCACAGCCTTTGCGTAATACTTTGTTGATGCACCTTTGGCAGCAATTACAGCCTCAAGTCTTTTTGAATATGATACCATATTTGGGAATTTTTGCCCATTCCACTTTAGTACCTCTCAAGCTCTATCAGGTTGGATGGGAAGTGATGGTGTACAGCCGTTTTCAGATCTCTCCAGAGATGTTCAATTTGATTTAGATCTGGGATCTGTCTGGGCCACTCAAGGACATTAATATTTGGCGGTGTGCTTTGGGTCATATTCCTGCTGAAAAATGAACCATCAACCCAGTCTGAGGTCAAGAGCACTCTGAAGCAGATTTTCATTCAGGATGTCTCTGTACATTGCTGCATTCATCTTTCCCTCTATGCTCATTAGTCTTCCAGTTCTGCTGCTAAAAACATCCCCACAGCATGATGGTGATTTTCTCCAAACATAACGCCTTGCATTCACTCCAAAGAGTCAAATTTTAGTCTCATCATACCAGAGAATTTTGTTTTTTATGGTCTGAGAGTCCTTCAGGTGCCTTTTGGCACATTCCAGGCAGGGAGTGGCTTCCGTCTGGCCACTCTACCATACAGGCCTGAGTGGTGTATTGCTGCACATATGGTTGTCCTTCTGCAAGGTTCTCCTCTCTCCACAGAAGAACGCTGGAGCTCAGACAGAATGATCATCGGGTTATTGATCACCTCCCTGACAAAGGCCCTTCTCCCTGATCACTCAGCTTGGATGGCCGGCCAGCTCTAGGAAGAGTCCTGGTGGTCCCAAACATCTACTTACGGATGATGGAGGCCACTGTGCTCATTGGAACTTTCAGAGCAGAAATTTTTCTGTAACCTTCTCCAGCCTTGTGCTTTGAGACAATCCTGTCTCGGAGGTCTACAGAAGATTCCTTTGTCTTCATGCTTGGTTTGTGCTTTGACATGCACTGTCAACCCTTGGACCTTATACAGACAGGTGTATGCCTTTTCAAATCATGTCCAATCAACTGAATTTACCACAGATGAAATCCAATTAAGCTGCTGAAACATCTCAAGAATGATTAGTGGAAACAGAATGTACCTGAGCTCATTTAGAGCTTTACGGCAAAGGTGGTGAATACTTCTGTACATGTGCTTTTTTAGATTTTCTATTTTTAATAAATTTGCAACAATTTCAAAAAATCAATAGCATATGGTCAAACATATAGATTTTCCTTTTATGCCAAAAATAAGTATAGTATTAAGTAAAAAAATTCTACTGTAAATATATGAACACTTAACATTTGGTTAGTAATAACTGATTTTCTCAATATTTAGAATATTATTTTTTGAACCCTCAGATTCCAGATTTTCTTTTTTTTTTTTGTTAACCAAACATTGTACTATATTAAGAAGTCTATATCAATGAAAACATATTTAATGTTAAATTAAGGCTCAATAGAATCTGTTCATCATATGAAGTGAACATGTTTCTTCAGAAGACTTGGATTAAACTATTTGATTACTATGGCTTTATTTTTTTATTTTACATTATGTAGCATCAGAGCTGAGTGAAAATGCTTTAACTTAAGGCCAAAGACATCTCTTAGATTAGTTTAATTTGTATTTCAAAGATGGGAGAAGGTCTTGCATTTGAAAGTTGTATTTTTGAGCAAGTAATGCACCCTTGGTGCACAACATAGACTTAAAAATAAAACAGACATTTGAACAGCAGTGTATGATTTGCTTTGATTTGCTTTCTTCACAATAACACTGATACAGTTTCTGATCATAAAAAAAAAACAAATCCTCAAGTTTGTAAGTAATAAAATCCATTTTCATGTTTCATGTTAAGAATATGGCTAATTTTATGGAGAAAGACCAAAACAATTGTTGATTCAATTTTAACCCATTACCTTGCTGAGAGCAACAATTTTCAAAGAGATGGTGGCCAGATATAGAGAATTCATGACAAAGTCCATGAGGTTCCACCAGTCGTGAATGTAATCCTGAAAGCCACCATCCCACATTTGTTTGATTTCTGCCCATACAAATCCTGCAGAGCAAAGAGAGTCAGGAAAATTAATCGAAAACTAATCAAAACTCAAACAGTTCAAACATGACTTTTTCCACCACAAACACGGATTACCTAAAACCCAGGGTAGAATCATCCATTCAACAGTGGTGGGTGCTAGGTTCTGCCTTAAGTTCTCGTTTTTGCAGTCTGAGTTCTCGTCTTGGTCGAGGAGGTTGCGGTTTACATGTTGAGATGCCAAAAGCAGGAGGAAGAGGAAGGTCAGATATGATGCAGTGTGGCATATAAACTTTATGAAGGGTTTTCGGATGAACAAGCCATAGTGGCTCTTTGGGGCGATCAGATAGAAGAGTGAGAAGAAAGGGAAGAGAAGTCCGATGAAGATACAGGTCATGAACTTGCTGGCCCAATGGCGGCGTCTCCAGCCTGGAAACTCATCATACCAGCGAGACGCGAGCAGCTGCTGACAGTTTGGCTGTGCTACAAACTAACAACAGAAATTAACAAAAGAGATTAGATTGAAGTTGAATGAATTGACTGTTAATGTTAAATATACAAAGACAAAAAGCTGAGGTCAAAATTATTAGCCCTCCTGTGATTTGTTTTTTCTTTTACAAATATTTCCCAAATTATGTTTAACAGAGCAAGGAATTTTTCACACTATTTCCAATAATATTTTTTCGTTTGGAGAAAGTCTTATTTGTTTTATTTTGGCTAGAATAAAAGCAGTTTTTAATTTTTAAAAAATCCATTTTAGGGTCAAAATTATTAGCCCCCCGAAACAAATTTTTGGATTGTCTAAAGAAAAAAACCATCGTTATACAGTGACTTGCCTAATTACCCTAAATTTATTAACCCAGTTAAGCCTTTAAATTGCACTTTAAGCTGAATACTAGTATCTAAAATATCTAATAAACACATTAAATACTGTCATCATGGCAGATAAAATAAATCAGTTATTAAGCTATTATGTTTAGAAATGTGCTGAAAAATCTTTCCATTAAACAGACATTGGGGAAAGAAATAAACAGGGGGGCAAATAATTCAGGAGGGCTAAGTATTCTGACTTCAACTGTACAGTACATGTAATGCAGGTCGATTTCGCCTGAACTTCATTTGAATGATCTGCTTGCATTTTCCTACTGGAATGTGCAGCAAACCAAAGTAATTTTCTATCATGTACAGAGACTGTCATCGTTTTCTGCAGTTGCATAAGAAACGCTCTCTGCGGGAGAAGGCAAATAACGGAGCCATGTCCTAATGAGAAACAAGTGCCTTTTGAAAAAGAGCAAACACAAAAAGGCTTACAGTGACACACTGTTCTTTTCTCCCAGGCTGCTCTATCTGGTTCTCGTCATATCTGGTTTAAATCCCTGTATATGAAGCTTTTCTGCACCTTTTGACAAACCATCTGGACCGCACATGGTCCGCAACAAGCCAAACACTGAGTCATGTGTAAATTAACATGAATACATGTGATTGTAATTTTGTGATGTCAGTCTAGCAGTTTTACCAAACCAGAGTAAGTTGCTAGAAAATATGTAAAAAGATATATGCTTATTATATTGTGATTACATTTAATTAAATGAAATGTTTGTTTGATTTATTTGTAAATAAAAGATATAATATAAATACAGTATTTTATATAGTAGTTAAAGAAGGTACAGTATAAATAGTAATATTAACACTGCAGCATATACAGCAATATTATAAAATATTAATTAAAATTTATATTTTTATATTCATAGTTTTAAAATGTAATTAATCTTCTAATGGCAAATTGTGTATTCTATTTTCAGCATATCTTCAGTTTTAAGTGTCAAGATCTTTCATAATTCATTAAACAAGCTGGTTTGTTAACTATGATACGTTATCATTGTTAAAAACAGTTACAGTGCTTACTGTTTAGCATAATAGAGTACACTCCATTTTGAAATATATTTAGAAATTGAAAGATAATACAATTAAATTCAAGCAAAATATAGCAAAAAATGTAAAAATAACAATCTAAAAACATTCAACTATGACTTTGACTTTTCCTCTATTTAAAAGGTGTATAGAATATTTTCTATAACTTATAAATTTGGGTATACTAATTTTTGCAACGTTATCTGTTAGATAAAGTCCAGATTTGGCTTCAGTACTGACTAATATAATGTATATTCACAAATATTAAATTTTAAAGCTTTCTTTTAAAAATATGAATTTAAAAGATTTGTGAGGCATGTGCTATATTATATGCTGAGCACTGTATATGCATTTTTGTATTCTTTAATAAATATGAGCATTTAAAATTATAATAAGGGTTAATTATTTTTATTCAATGTAATATTTTGTTAAATGTAATTACTAATTTGTATTTCATTTTAACAATAAAAAATAAAAAATAATAATAAAATATTTATATAACTTAACACATGAAACAGTTAATGCACTGACCAATGAACCTGCATTTTATGTTTTGTCAATTGTTTAAATCATTAAAGACAAAACAAAAAAATTAAGGTGTTCAACCTAGCGTGCTGTTATATGTGTTTGTGATCTACCAGTCCTTTTTCCATGACAGCAATGCAACATGCTTCTGTTAAATAACAGAATCCACTACTCATAATTATTACTTCCTCTCTATTTTCAATCATGTTTGAACAACCACGTCATGGGTACAGTACAGTAGTGTACAAATGCATAACAAATAAAAGCAAAACACAGGCATGGGCCGGTATAGGATTCTGACGGTATGATAACCTTGGACAAAATATCACGGTTTCACTGTATTGTGATAACTGCTCAAAAATATATTTTTGAATGTCTGCATTTAACAAAGACCTTTTTCCTCTTTGGACAAAATATTTTCACAAAATATATTTTATTTTGAGAAACATTGAAAACATTTTGGAGCAGTAAACATGTCAGGCTAAATGATTCAAATGAATCATTGACTTCCGCTGTCTTCATTAGTTTTAAAAACACAAAGTACTTTACTATTTAAAACTGCATCTTTGGATTTCTTTTCTGCTGGAGATACAGTTGTTCTAAAAAAAAAAAAAATACAGTACATATACAGTAGGAACGATATAGCCTAAAATGTTGGCGGTTTTGACTTTTTTTAAACTGCGCTATACCTTAAAAACAGTTATCATCACATGCCTAAACACATTTAAACTGCCAAAAAAGCTATTTCCCTTAACTTTGCAAACAGAAATAGCTTGCAATGCTCAGTGTCAACAGTAGGGAGCAATATTGATCCATATAATGCTACAGCGACTCCAGTAGGAATAACACAAACTGCCTTCTGGAAGTGAAAATATTCCAGTCGACTTCCACTAAATAGATTTAAAACACGACACCACCTGAAATATATTATCCACACTGCACAAAATACACCGCATTGCTAAATCAACAGGGCAGCCATCCAAACCCAGTCCCCGACAACTGAAACAAACAGCCGAACACCTGTGTTTGCAATAATGACCCTTTGTGGTATGCTTGAGAGCCGTTCCAATCTGAAGTGATACTTTTGTGCCACTGCTAATGATACAGAAGCACTTTTGGATTGTTTTCAGAGTTTTTTTGTTGTCATGAATTCCAGAGAGCTCAAAACTCACCTCTTTCTGATGGTACTTGATGGCCAGTTTCAGCCTGGCCAGATCATTAATGCCTTCATCCTCCAGAAGATTTATATCATCTTTGTAGTTCAGAATCAGCTCGAGCTCTCTGGAGCTGCGTGTTTGGTCGAGCAGGTCTTTGGCGAACTGTTTACACTGCTGGGAAAGCTCTTCGTACTCCGACTTGAATTCGTTTTCTACTTTGCTGAGCTCTTGGAGTTCCCAACTGAGCTGGAAGGCCGTCAGGAAGGGGTCCTCGCTGGAGAGGGCGACAAGTGATGGACTGGCTAGGGCTCGGTAGATGTTGAGACGGGATCGGGAGTGTCTCAGGCTGTCTACGTCTGAGCTGGACACGCACTCCATGCAGTTACAGCGCACCTGGTGGGGCTGTGGCATGGAGACACCTTTCTGTACCAGCATCTTAATGATCTCATAGTTGTTGGTGTGTGCGGCCAAGATTATGGGTGTGATGTCAGGGGTAAAATCAGAAAACTGCTTGTCCAACAGGATAGGAGGTACCTAGAAAAAGTACAAATAAGGGTTGGTAAAAACGAATGGCCAATGCAAATTGTTTACAACGATTGTTTTTTTTGGTGTCACATCATAGCTGGGGGCGTGGCATGGGGGTGGAGTTGGCGTGGGAGGATTTCCCCCTAGATCAGAAATGAATATAGTAAACCTGGAGATGTGCCAAAAAATTTTATTTAAGTAGTTTAAAAATTTACATTAAGCATCGCCTCATAATCCAAGTATTTTTAAATAATAGCCCTAGCCTTAACACCTAGTCCTGACCCTTCATGTCTACTGGCCATCTGGCAGACCGGGCAGTTTCCCGCTTGGCTGGCGTACTTTTTTGGGCTGTGCTGATCATCATATGATCTGATCGGCCCATAAAAAATTTGGCAGCCAATCGTTTTTTTTTTCTGCCTAATTAATTGACCATGCAGTGATTTGTGACACCCTGACAGTAAGATGTTTTTTTTTTTTTTCGGACAGACCGGCCCATGTGACATAATTTGCAGCCCATTAGTTATCTAGTCTGTCTTGACACATTTTGGGCTCTGTGTGAGCGTGCAAAAACTAATAAACTAATACATTTATTAAATATGGTTTTGCAGTTCAGGCTTAAATAAATATTTGTTGCATTTTCGAATTGTTTAATCTCATTTGATGGACTATAAAATCTTAAAGCTATGTTTTTATATTTCATTGTTGAGTTAAACGTTTTAATTTTTTAAGGGTCTCTGATACACTGCTTTTATTATTTAACTTTATTTTGTTAATCAACATCAACTGTGTGCATCCACAGGCGGTTTCTGTTATGTTCATTATTTAATATAGGCTCCCTCAAAACACACAAGATGGACTTCCAGTGTGGATTATAATTTTATTATCACAGCGGAATGAACCGCCAACCTATCCAGCACATGTTTTACGCAGCGGACGCCCTTCCAGTTACAACCCATCACTGGTAAACACAAATACACTCTTGCACACTCTCACATGCACTACAGCCAATTTAGCTTTTTCAATTCATCTGTATTGCATGTCTTTGTACTGTGGGGGAAGAATTATCATTTTATTATAATAATAACAACTTAATAGCAGGTTTTTAATTTAATTTTAATTGTAAAAGTTTTGAATTTGTAAACTCTCATTATTTCCTATATATAGCTTTTTCGCTTTTATAGAACAGGAATTGGTAAACATTTTCAAAGGAGTGCACAGATGGATAGCATTTTGATTATATGTAGAGGGCCGCTTAGGCCTAAAATGCCAGGGCTGTTACTTTGTCACAGTCCAGCCCTGCTAGTGTCGGATGGATTTTCAACAGTTTCTTAACACAATTAAACCAAAAGGGCATTTTCATAATATGCAAAATGGGGACAAAAAGGAAAAATGCTGTGCTTTATAGCTCAAGGTGGAACAAGTAGTTATTCTATTGGGATTTTTGTATGTTTATTTGAATGCATTTAACTTAACTTACTTAAATAAACTTAAGATCATGATTTTTAAACTTATTAGAAGACATTTCAACATCAAAGCAAGCAAAAAGAAAAAATATTATTGCAAAAAATCAACATAAAATTCATTCTAATGGTTTGTTTTCCACATCTGCATAAATGGATATGATATTATTTGGACGTTCCCAGTAATGGGGAACAAGTCAATACATATCTAAACATTCTTATAGTTGAAAAGTGAAAATAACAATTTGGACTTATCATTTACTGACCATCATGATGTTTTAAACTTTTTATTTTTTTCTGGAAGCTAGCTCTCTGCAACTCTCACACGGTTGCCCACTGAAGCTAAGCAGGGCTGAGCAAGGTCAGTACCTGGATAAGAGACCAAATGAGAAAGCCTGGTTGCAGCCAGAAGTAGTGTTAGTGAGACCAGCAGGGGCACTTAACATGTGGTCTGTGTAGGTCCAAATGCCCTAGTAAAGTGTAGGGGACTCTATACTGCTCAGTGGGCGCCGTCTTTCGGATGAGACATTAAACTGAGGTCCTGACTCTGTGTGGTCTTTAAATCCCAGGATCAATCCCAAAATCCATCATGGCCTCCTAACTATCCCCATATCATCATTGGCATCATCACTCAGTCTCCTCTCCACCAATCAGCTGATGTGTGACGTGTGGTCTAGCGCAATATGGCTGCCATTGCATCATCCAGGTGGATGCTGCACACTAGTGGTGGATGAGGAAATTCCCCCCATTGTGTAACGCTTTTCGAGTGTCCAGAAAAGAACTATATAAAATGTAAGGAACTATTATTATTATTTTATTATTATAAACTTTTAAGAGTTTTATGCATCTTTGAAACAAAAATACATTTTTAATTGCAATCTATTATTTTTGTCCCTCCTTATTCACTCAAAACTGACACTTCAAAATATTTGTAAAGTTGTCCAAATATTTTGAAGAGACATGAACAGTTTGTATGATGAACAGTGTTTAAGTTTGGCTATTATCCACATACATATAAACACTGTCAGACATAAATAGAAGCTCTTGATGAGCAAGAACAAACCTCATTGGTTCCTGTGAAAGCTTGAATGTGTCATGTGACATGCAAATATGAACCTCAGTGGTATTCACGTCAATTAAGCTTGCTTGAGTTGGACCTTCAGCAGACAGAAATCTCTCCAAATTCATTATTTGTGTTCTGAAAAGTCTCTTGGATTTAGAACTATATGTGAATGAATAAATGAAGACATGACTTTTTGTTGTTAAAAGAGCAAAAACTACTAAAAAGTAGAAAATAGTTCACAAGGACAACAAGTATGATTTTTCTTATCCTGTTCGCAAATACAGTATAATTTTAATAGAATACCTTTCCCAGATGTGCCTTATCTTAGGGATATTCAGATAGATTTGTTTCAAGAGTTTCTCACAAAACAAGACCTAAATGACTTAATTTCCCAAATGTATTTTTTAAGGATTTTACAATATTTATAGCAAAACAACAAAACTGAGATAAAGATACTGTATGTATATTTTTGTTAGTTTTTTAGTTGCGCCACAAGCTATTATTGTAACCTCAGCACTTGAACAAAGGAGGCTGCAAGGTATCTGCCTCTATAATAAATGAATGGCAAGTCAAATCAATCAGTGGCCATCTAAACTCCACCCCAGGCTGCAGTTTTGTATGCAAGCAAGAGATTCACGTGTATAGAGGAAAATCTACTTGTGTGAAGTTTTTACTGGCTTTCTATAGGGAAAGGCAAATGTTTCATTCCTCTCACCACTATACTGTATAGATTATTGTCATTTCTCTCATTCATTTCTTAATTTAATGAGTCCTCCTCCTTATTAAACTCACTAAATACTAAATGCTCCTTCAAAATGTTTATATTGTACATAGGCATGATCGGGTAAAGGATTCTGACGGTATGATAATGTTAGATAAAATATCACGGTTTTATGGTATTGTGATTACTGCTCATATGAAACATATTCTTTTTACATATTTCTAAATAATCCCCCCCCCCCCCCCCTTTGAACACAATATATTTTATTTTGAAAAACTATTTTGAAATGTTTTGGAGCAGTAAACATGTCAGACCAAAAAATTCAAATGAATTATTGTCTGCTGCTGTCTTAATTAGTTTCAAAAATACAATTTCTTTACAATTTGAAATGGCATCTTTTGATTTATTTT
The DNA here is from genome assembly GCF_052040795.2 of Danio rerio. Lineage (NCBI taxonomy): Eukaryota > Metazoa > Chordata > Actinopteri > Cypriniformes > Danionidae > Danio > Danio rerio. The sequence continues at coordinate 29,521,748 of NC_141030.1, forward strand.
CAGCTGTACTGTTGTCCAAAAAACTAAAAATGTAAATAAAAAAACCTTACACATACCTTAGGAATAGTATAACATAAAATTTTGGCTGTTTTGAAACCTTGACTTCTCCAAACCACTGTATACCATGAAAACGTTCGAGGTTACAGAAGTAACCCTTCGTTCCCCGAGGAGGGGAACGGAAGTGCCATGAATGGGAGGATTCGGATCAGAAGCCGCTTATCTGGAGAGTATTGAACGGGCCAATGAATGAAATTAATTGGCAGCGTAAGCTTGCGCAGGTGTGCGACATCTGCAATTATCTCAGCATATAAGCACACCTGAAGCCAGCAGACGCCATCCTTTTAAGCTGAAGAGACTTTCAAACAGCTAAGGGACAGTCATTATGGCGACGGAATATGGCACTTCCGTTCCCCTCCTCGGGGAACGAAGGGTTACTTCTGTAACCTCGAACGTTCCCCTTCGGTTGGGGAACTTCAGTGCCATGAATGGGAGAATATGGAAAGCGCCATAATGACTGCACCTTACCAACACCCCCGATGAGGAGATAGTCAAGCAAGCGTGACGCACCCACATCATGGGGGGCGCGGTCCTCCAACGTGTCCCTGGCCCTAATTTATCCTACTTCAACAGAAGTTTTACGGATTTAGATATATTTTTTGGGAAGTCGTGAGCATCTAGATAATTCTAGGAAATACGACAGTACGTTGGGAAGCGTGCAATCCCGATAGGGAGGACGCTGCGGAGGCCATCCGTTACCCAAGGGGGGGATAGATGGCAGAATTTACCTATGGACTAGCCCTAAAAAGGGGGAGTACGCATAGCAAAAGAGTGGTTAGCGGAGAGGGAAGACACGGGTCCGCCCAGGGGGGGGACTTAACCGTGGCGGAATAAGCATATGGGATCGCCTAGTGGGGATCACGCATAGCAGGCACCTATACCCAAAACGCGGGCTGACCAGCGGGCAGACCTACAACGTAGTGGGCCAGCAAGTGACTCCTCCGCTGAGTCAGTGCTGGGGGCCACGGAGGAATCTGCAGGGCTCACCTGACGGGGAACTTTACTGACAGATAAAAAAGGCGCACGTACCTCCGTGTTAGGGAGAATGGCGCTGCAAGCGTGTTTCAACACCCTACCGAGTTGTCTCCTCAATCACCAAAGGGTTACCTAATACCCTTGAGGAAACCGGCTCCACTCGCAGATTGTAAAACCTTGCAAATGTGTTGGGTGTCGCCCAGCCCGCAGCTCTACAGATGTCTGTTAGAGAGGCGCCGCGTGCACGCGCCCAAGAGGATGCAACGCTCTGAGTGGAGTGTGCACGAACTCCCGGGGGACACGGCTGACCTCGACTCGAATAAGCGAGTGAAATGGCATCCACAATCCAGTGGGATAATCTTTGTTTTGATACGGCACTTCCCTGCTGCCGACCGCCATAACAGACAAAGAGCTGCTCAGATGATCTAAAATTCTGAGTACGGTCCACATAAATGCGCAGAGCGCGAACTGGACAATTTAAAGAAAGGGCTGGGTCTGCCTCCTCCGGGGGCAGCGCTTGCAGGTTCACTACCTGATCTCTAAAGGGGGTGGTAGGAACCTTGGGCACATAACCGGGGCGGGGTCTCAGGATGACGTGAGAGTAATCCGGCCCGAATTCCAGGCACGAGTCACTGACCGAAAATGCCTCCAGGTCCCCGACCCTCTTGATGGAGGCCAACGCAACCAGCAGAGCTGTCTTCAGGGACAGAAATCTTAGAGATACTGATTCGAGTGGCTCAAAGGGATCGGATCGCAGACTCGTGAGAACGAGGGCGAGATCCCAAGAGGGCAGAGAGGGGGGCGAGATGGATTAATTCGCCTAGCACCCCTAAGGAACTGGATGACCAGGTTATGCTTTCCCACGGTGCCGCCAGCTACCGCGCTATGATAAGCGGAGATGGCGGCCACGTAAACCTTGAGAGTGGAGGGCGACAGCCTGCTGTCCAACTTCTCTTGAAGGAAAGAGAGCACAACACTAATCTGGCAATTTCGGGGGTCTTCTCTGCGAGAGACGCACCATTCAGTGAATAGACTCCACTTCAGGGCGTAGGCGCGCCTCGTGGAGGGGGCTCTAGCCTGAGTGATGGTATTAACCACCGCAGTCGGTAGGTTACCTAAGTCTTCCTCGCGTCTAGGGACCACACGTGGAGGTTCCAAAGATCGGGGCGAGGGTGCCAGATGGTGCCCTGTCCCTGAGAGAGTAGGTCCTCTCTCAAAGGGATCCGCCAGGGGAGGGCCGTCGCGAGGAGTGAGAGCTCTGATATCCAGGTCCGGTTGGGCCAAAGGGGCGCAACTAGCAGAACCTGTTCCTCGTCCTCCCTGACCTTGCACAGAAACTGCGCGAGCAGGCTCACTGGGGGAAACGCATACTTGCGCATGCCCCGAGGCCAGCTGTGGGCCAGTGCATCCGTGCCGAGAGAGCCCTCGGTCAGGGAAAAAAACAACTGGCAGTGAGCGTTCTCGGGGGAAGCAAACAGATCGATCTGGGCCTCCCCGAATCGCGCCCATATCAGCTGAACAGACTCGGGGTGGAGTCTCCATTCTCCAGGGCGTAACAGCTGTCGTGAGAGCGCATCGGCTGCACGATTGAGCGTGCCTGGGACGTGAATGGCGCGCAGCGATTTCAGCCGCGGGTGACTCCAGAGGAGCAGACGGCGGGCGAGCTGAGACATGCGGCGAGAGCGCATACCCCCCATGCGGTTGATATACGCCGCCGCCGCCGTACTGTCCGTCCTGACCAGCACGTGTTGCCGCTCCAGCACCGGTAAAAAGCGGTGGAGAGCGAGGAACACTGCCAACAGCTCTAGGCGATTGATATGCCAATGCAGCTGGGCACCCTTCCAGAGGCCCGCAGCCGCATGCCCGCGACACACGGCCCCCCAACCCGTGTTGGAAGCGTCTGTTGAAACAACAACATGGCTGGACGCCTGTCCTAGAGGCACACCGGCCTGTAGGAACGAGGGGTCGTTCCAAGGGCTGAGGGCGCGGCGACACAGCGCAGTAACCGAGACCCGGTGTGTGCCCGCGTGCCATGCGCGTCTGGGGACCCGATCGTGAAGCCAGTGCTGAAGTGGTCTCATATGGAGCAACCCGAGCGGCGTGACGGCGGCTGCGGATGCCATATGCCCCAGGAGCCTCTGAAAGAACTTCAGTGGGACCACTAGTTTGCTGTCGAGCTCCCTCAGACAGTTCAGCAACAGGCGAGCGCGTTCCTCGGAGAGGTGCGCTACCATGGTGATCGAGTCCAGCTCCATCCCGAGAAAAGAAATCCTCTGCACGGGGGCGAGTTTGCTCTTTTCTCGGTTGACCTGAAGCCCCAGTAGGCGGAGATGCCGAAGCACCTCGTCCCTGTGCATAATCAATTGCTCCCGCGAGTGGGCTAAAATCAGCCAGTCGTCGAGATAATTGAGTATGCGAATGCCCGCGAGCCGAAGGGGCGCTAGGGCACCCTCCGCGAGTTTGGTGAAGACCCGCGGAGACAGAGAGAGCCCGAAGGGGAGGACCTTGTACTGCCACGCTCGACCCTCGAACGCAAACCGCAGAAATTGGCGGTGGCGTGGAAGAATGGAGACATGGAAATACGCGTCCTTCAGGTCTATGGCTGCAAACCAATCCCGAGGACGAACGCATTGGAGAATGCGCCTCTGCGTGAGCATTCTGAACGGCAGCTTGTGCAGACAGCGGTTCAAAACGCGCAGATCTAGGATTGGCCGTGACCCACCGCTCTTTTTGGGTACGATGAAGTATGGGCTGTAAAACCCACTCTCCATCTCGGCTGGAGGAACCGGCTCGATTGCACCCTTCGCCAGGAGGGCAGCAATCTCCTCTCGCAAGACAGGGGCGGACAGGGGGTTGACCCTGGAGAAATACACGCCCGTAAACTTGGGGGGCCGTTTCGCGAACTGAATCGCGTAACCGAGTCTGATTGTGCGTATGAGCCACCGCGAGGGGCTGGCCCGCGCTAACCAGGCAGGCAGAGCCCTCGCTAATGGAGTCATCGCTACAATCGCTGACGTACCAGCGGTGGGGCAGCGCGGAGTGGGTGTGCTGATCCGGGAAGCACGAGGGTCCCGCGGAAAAGCTGGAGGAGAGCGATTCGCTCTGGCTCCGCACCCTGACTCCGGAGAGGGGGCTGGAGGGCTGAGGGAAGGGAGACCGTCCCCCCAGCGCTCGTGAGCCACTGGCGAAGCACGTAGAGTCTGCGAGCCGGAAGGCAGCGCGTCCCGGACTGGCAGAACTCGTGCAGTCACATCCGGGGAAGGGAAAAGGTGCTCTTTTACTGATGTTTTGGTGGCACTGAAAAGTACCGTTGTTATCGGGGCCCCGCCCTCCAGCGGGGAAAGAGCAAGTTTCCTCTTCTCCGGATGGCCTGTCTCAGGGACGCTTCGCGGTCCGTTTACCGGACTTAACGGCGCCCTGGGCAGGAGGGGCTGCCTGCTTTCGAGGTGAACGCCGCGCCCGCTTGGCCGGAGGCGCAGGCGGGGGCGGGGCAGCACTCGTTGGCGGGCGCCCTCGGCGAGGAACAGCGGAGGTGGATGGCTCGGCGGGCGGAGCGGGCTTACGGCCACGCCGATAGATGACATTGCCCATCGCATCCGACTGCTCTTTCACCGCCTTGAATTCCTGGGTGAATTCACCGACGGTGTCGCCGAACAGGCCAGCCTGGGATATGGGCGAGTCAAGAAAGCGAACTTTGTCAACGTCGCGCATATCGGCCAGGTTTAGCCAGAGGTGGCGTTCCTGAACCACAAGTGTGGACATCGTCCTCCCCAGCGCACACGCGGCGGACTTAGTAGTCCGAAGAGCATAGTCGGTCGCGGTGCGCAGCTCATGTAATAAGCTTGGGTTGGACCCGCCCTCGTGCAGCTCGGCCAGCGCCTGCGCTTGGTAGCGCTGGTAGGTGGCCATCGCGTGCAAAGCAGAAGCAGCCTGGCCCGCAGCCTTATAAGCTCTGGCTCCGAGGGAGGCAGACAACCTACAGGCTTTGGACGGGAGGCGGGGCAAACCCCGCCACGTAGAGGCGCCGCGCGGACAAAGATTGACCGCGATAGCGCGCTCCACTGACGGGATCGCCTCATACCCCCTGGCAGCTCCGCCGTCAAGGGCGGTGAGGGCGGAGGCACTCGCAGCACGGGCAGAGAAAGGTGCCCTCCAGGACTGCGTGAGCCTACTGTGCACTTCCGGGAAGAAGGGGACGAGAGGCTTCGAAGGCTTCGCCTTCTGGTCCTCTACGTAGCACCCATCTAGTCGGTCCGGCCGCGGAGCTGGGGGATAAACCATCTCCAACCCCACGGCCAAAGCAGCCCGGGAAAGCACGGCTAACATGTCCGCTTCAGGATCCGATTTGACAGCGCTCACCTGCCCGGAGGGGGCGAGCGGGTCCGGATCTTCGTCGGACAGTGAAAGCCCACCCTCCGATGCCGCGGAGGACATCTGATCTCCGGTGTCAGCGAGTGTGAGAGCTATCATCTGGTTAGATGGATCACTCTCACCACCCGAAGCTTGGATGGAGCGCCGTGAGGAGCGAGAGGTCCGCGAGCCCGTGGGCGGCGGATTAGCTCCCGCTGAAACCCTCAGATCTGCCCGAGCGCCCGCTGCTTTTTTAGAACAGGAGGCAACTGGGGTGGCTCGCTCTCTTACGAAAGTTAGCCGCGATCTTAGCTGTGCAACGGTCATGGCATCGCAATGACGACATGAACCGCCCGCGAGCACCGCATTAACATGCTGGACCCCCAAACATGCAATGCAGTGATCGTGTCCATCATCCGGAGACAGGAAACCCCCGCATCCAGAAACGCACAGTCGGAGCGCCATCCTGAAAAGGACGTGCTGCACGACTGTGTTGCTCTTTTAGGAAAGTTGCAACTATACGCACCGCTCTGGAGGACCGGACCCAAAGAACCGCAGGCAAGGGAGTAACCCAGCTCGACCGTCTGCCACCGCGAAGACCCACTCTGGACCGGGAGACACACTCGTTCGCTCTGAAGTGCTGATCAGCAAGAGGAACCCTCATCGACTCACTCAGAAAGGATCTGAAGCGAAAAGGATGGCGTCTGCTGGCTTCAGGTGTGCTTATATGCTGAGATAATTGCAGATGTCGCACACCTGCGCAAGCTTACGCTGCCAATTAATTTCATTCATTGGCCCGTTCAATACTCTCCAGATAAGCGGCTTCTGATCCGAATCCTCCCATTCATGGCACTGAAGTTCCCCAACCGAAGGGGAATGGTTATTATCCCATGCCTAGTTGTAAACTAATGTTCAGCTATTTAGGATCTGTAATGTTTATTATTAATAGAGTACAAACTGTAATCATATGAAATATTATGACAAATCAAAAATCAGCTTATATATATAAGTATTAGGATGCATAAATATAATCTATAATATAAGTATTAATAATTGTATGCATCATGAATATGGATCAATATACTAAAAATAATACTGTTACTATATTGACAATTTTAAAATGATGCTAATGTATTTTAATTGTTTTTAAAAGCAAGACGTGCATGCTTAGTGCATGATTCAATTATTCTTTGCTTTCCCATAATGGAAATATTCAATTTCACTCAACAAGCATGTATGACAAACTCCTCTTATTTTTCTGCAAGACGCGGTGGCTTGATGATCAATTCGCTACACTGTGTGGCGCTAAAGTCATTAACACTTTATCTGCAGCAGAGGTCATAGCGCTTCAAACTAAGTGGAAAATTACTTAATCTTCAACCGCAAGATGGTGAGAAGCATACAATGCAAGCCATTTTCCTCTTCATGCAAAAGCACCTCGAAGTGTATTAAGAAGAATTCAACTTTTAAAACTTTTAATTAAGCATCCCGGTCTACAGGGTAAAAGATTAGAGCAGCAGGTACCACTGCGACATGGTCTGCGACACAGCTTGGACATAATCTGCACATTTACAGTCTCTCCACAAAAGAAAAGATTACCAAGGCAACTGGGGATTCCTGCATGTTTTAGTTTGAATTGAAAGGAAGGACCCAAGAGATGCTGCAGCAGGTGAGACATCAAATGGTTTCGGTTCACATTCTGAAGTACATTTGTCAGTGATTGCTGTCTTACCTGCATGCCCCCGCTGGGCTTCTTGTGGTTCAAAAGCAGCTCCACAGCTCCCACCACCTCCTTTCGTATGGCGTGTAAAAGCGCATCCCCCACATACACGTTAAAGCTGAGCAGCAACTCGATGATTTCCAGATTCTCGTTCTCGATTGCAATCAACAGAGCCGTTCGCCCCAGAGGATCTATGCAGTTGATGTTGATTTTGAAGTAGATCTCGGCTTCTATGAGTGCCTGCTTGACGCTGCCATAGTCGCCTTTCTCCACAGCCCACAGGTAGGCCTTTTCCAGCGGTGACAGCTCAGACTCGGATCGAACTATCCGCAGCGGGATCCGGTCCCTGTACAAGAAGTTTTCCGTTCTGCGAAAGTATTGCTGTGACATTGCTGCTATGCCTTCATGTGAGTCGACTGGGGCTTGGAAAGAGATGGAAACAGAGATGCTGGTAAATGAGGGCAGGATCCGTGCATTACGGAGGAAATGGCTTTAAGCATTGGAAACCGTAAAAAATCTCCACACCCAACATCCCATTAGTATGACACTCAGACCTCATTTGCTTGGTTTTCTGTCTTATTAGATTGTGATGTTTTGTTGAAGGCTACAGTGAAAACCTCAGATTCTTCTAATGGCACATGTTAATGGAGTCAAGAGAGCACGTGGTATAGACTATCCTGGCATAAATATATGCAATGACCAGGGTTTTGTTAGCTTCTCAGTACCTTTAACGCAACATTGATTACTTTTACATGGACATCAATAATCCAATTTTAATACGATTAAGACAATACTCTGATTAAGAATCTACCATGTAAACAGCAACTTTTAATTAAATGGTCAAACTTTAATTTGATGGTCCGTTTGTTGAATTTGTTACATTGTTAACTAATAATCATTAGATTATTAGTAGTCTGTTAGGTTGGGGTTAGGGTTTGAGTAAGTTGACATGTACATGCAAAGTTTCTGTTAAAGGAGCAGTATCAACAGGTATTTTCGCCACATTTTGGGACACAAGTGTTTAACACTATTCTCTGCACCAACTGAGTAAGTGAAGGACCAGAGACATTCATGTCATGAAATGCGGAGGTTTTTTCCCATAAGGCGTGTGATATCAAATTCAATGAAAACTACACTCTTCCAGCAGGTCATACTCACATCCAATACAGGGCTCGAAATTGCGACCATTTTGGTCGCATATGCGCCCGAAATTTTATCTATGCGACCTTAAATTATATTTGGGAGCATTTCTGCGAGTGCTTAAAATTGTTGTGTGCGAACAGTTTTTACTGCAAAATGTTCAGCACATGCGCGGATTCGGGAGACATTCACGCAGAATGCATCTCTAAGTTCTTTGTCTGTACTTGAAAAGCGAAACGCAGCGCTCAGGATAGGTTTAAAACAGTTGTCATGTCAACTTCCTGCAGTAAACAAAGCCTAGTCCGTAATGCTTGCCCCGCCTTCGCGCTCTTCTTATTGGCCCACCACTGCTCTAGCACTGAACGCGAATGATTGGTTAATATCAGCTGTCAATCACTCAGCACCTTCTGGCTTCGGATGACAGAGAGCTACTACCGCGAAAAACTAAAGCGCTGAAGATGAGAATGAAGATAACATAACACTGACAGATTTAGTTTTAGAAACCATCTAGTTACAAATAATGACACATACTGATCATGTGCTGAATGTTAATCCACCATCTACACTTTACCAAGAGTAGAAGACTTCCATTGGCTTCAAGTCCGCTATAAAAAGTCTGTGGGATGGAGATTTCAGGTAACTGTTTGCCACACTTAGCATGAGAGCTTCTGTTTAATCCTTCATATAATCGCCAGATGCTGTCCGCCGTGCAAATATGTCAAATTTAACACCACGTACACCATCACAAACGGGCTTGCACTGAGTAAACTAACATCGCTACTCCTAAAAAGACTAGTATTGTTGTTAACATGTATGCATATAATAAGGTACAGTATGTGTCAAAAGTATCAGTGCAATATCCGACAGTCAAAAGTGAGAACAGCAGAGTTATATCGTTAACAGATTCATTCATGCAGTGCGTGCAGGGCCGGTGAGCGCTCCGTGTATTCTATGTTCACTCAGTTTTGTTATAAAAATGTATTTTCTTGTGATAACAGGATTTCGTTGAGACATATTTTCCTCACGCTTGCATATATTTATATATATATATTTTTTGCTTGTTAGTTTGATTAGTGTTGATTTCAAATACAATAAATATGTTTGTATAAAACTTGTAGTAACTGTGCTTATAATTAGTGGGTGCGACTAAATTTTGGCTGATGCGCCTAAATTTTTAAAGTTAGGAGCACCAGTGCTACCAATCAAAAAGGTTAATTTCGAGCCCTGCAGTATCTCATTTGTCACAGGAAACGTGGCATGAAATGTTCCTGAATGAAAGTGAAAGTGCTAAACTGCAGTTAAAGACGTCAAATTAAAAACGAAACACGCGAAATTACATGAAACTCCAGAGGAAATGTGGATAGTACGGATAGTGTGCCAATGATGTAAATATGTCCTTCAACATGTAAAACGGGATCACGAAAGGAACATTCAAAAAGCAACTTATGTAAACACCTTAATCATATAATTGTCTTATTCAGATTAAGGTAAATAATTTGATTTCTGATGCCCATGTAAACGCAGTCAGTGTTATCAATAAAATATCTGCGGCTGTTTATAAAGAATCTCATTGGAAATACTGGGATTGATTTTGCTTTCCTTCACCACACAAATTAGCTCTGTAAAATGCCATTTTGTTAGCCATCAATTAGACAAATGTGATAAAAATAGAGTACTTGAAATATCTGATTTTGAGCTACAATTTAGTTTTTTTTATTGGTTTTCAATAAAAAAAGATTATAGTTTTTAGATTAAAGATTATTAATTAAAGATAAGAGTTTTTTTTTTTTTAAGTCAACACAAATATACATTCAGTCATTTTCTTTTCGGCTTAGTCCCTTTATTAATCTAGTGTTCCCACACCAGAATGAACCGCCAACTTATTCAGCATATGTTTTACGCAGCGGATGCCCTTCCAGCTGCAACCCATCACTGGGAAATACCCATAAACTCTCATTCACATCCATACACTATGGCCAATTTTAGCTTACCAAATTCACTTATAGCGGATGTTTTTGGACTTGTGGGGTAAACCGGATCACCTGGAGGAAACCCACACGAACACAGCAAGAACATGCAAACTCCACACAGAAATGCCAACTCACCCAGCCAAGGCTCGAACCAGTGACCTTCTTGCTGTGAGGCAACAGCGCTAACCACTGTGCCACAGCACTGCCCAACCTAATATATTTTTACATTTTATTCTAGAACGTTATTAACTTATGTAATGCCCTCTTGACTAGAGCAGTGGTTCTCAATGCCTGCCCTGCACATTTCATATGTCTTCCTTACTTAAAACACCTGATTCAGTAAATCAGCTCATTAACAGAGAGATCCATGAACTGATCGTTGTATGTTAAATAAGAGACATGGTTTCCCCTACATTCATTTTTCCATGGCGGGGCGCCACACCAAAATTCATCCCGACACGGCTACATTAAAGCTTCTCATTAATTCAAAACATTTATTCATTGTTGTTGTTGTTGTTTTTAATAGCGGGATATAATCGCACCAATATGCATTAATATGTAAGTGAATTATAACAGCACAAACTTTTCTGTTACCGTAGTAGGGCTTGTTTAACACTTTAAGGTGATGTGACTGACTTACTGACCGGTGCGCGATGCGTTAGGCCAGCAAACATGACATAGCTTTCAGTTAAGATGAACACAGTTTCCATAATTGTACTTTATTTAAAGATAAAGGTCTGTGATTCTGCTTACAAAGACTTTAACGTTATCTTGCTGGAGTTTATTGCCATTTTACTTTACTCCAGGACACATTAATACCGACATGTAGGTCTATTGGAGACATTCATAAATATTCCTAGCAAATCTAATAAATGTTGGAGACATACTTACTCCATAAATGCACTAAATCGCACTTCAGCAGTGTTTATTTGAGAGCGCACAAGAAGATCTATGCTTTGCGTGCAAGAAGTTTTTTGCACGAGCAGAGGAAATCGGCGCGCAAGCAGAGATTGGCATGCTCGTATTATCGTTACATAAATGCAACATCGACGTGTAATACTGTGCTCACCACAGTTCTCCATTTGTCATTTAAATAACGCCATAGCATAGGTAGTTGGTAGATTTGTGTAAAAGACCTGCCGCCACAGCTGGAAAAAATCCTAGAGGAAACACTAAGAGATGTACAAAATGTGCAGGGTGGGAAGGCCCGAGGTCCGGAATTGAGAACCACTGCTGCAGAGGTTGTTGGGACATTAAAGTAAAAATATTTGCTGTTTATTTACTCAATGTTAGGCCAACCAAGACTCTCTTCTTCAGTAAAACATTAAGAAGCCACAGTCAGGTAATAATTTTGAGTTACTTTTATGTTATTGTAGGTTTTTTTGCCTCTTAAAGTGCCTGTAGCTATTGACTTGCATTTTATTTATCACTAAAAACTGCATTTTAAAAATGCAACCGGAGGAACCCACACCAACATGGGGAGAACATGCAAACTCAACACAGAAATGCCAACAGACCCAGCCGGGACTTGAACCAGCAACCTTCTTGCTGTGAGGCGACAGTGCTAACCCCTGAGCAACAGTTCCATGTTGGGGACATTAAAGTAGATTAATTCGCTGTTGATTTACTCAGTGTCAGGCCAATCAAAATGTAGGTGACTTTCTTCTTCAGTATGACATTAAGAGTACATAACCAGGTAATCATTTTGAGTTACCTACATGTTTTTGTTGCTGTTTTGACTTTTAAAATACCGTAAATAAAATAGCCATTGACTTGCATTTTATATACTGTATAACCAAGGACCACATTTTTAGTTAAAGGTCTTTATTTCATTTTCTCCTGAAGAAAAAAGTCAGCTGCATCTTGGCCAAATGGTTACCATGGTTGCCTCACAGAGTCAACCAAGAAGGTTGCTGGTTTGAGTCTTGGCTGGACCAGGAGGCCTTTTTGTTGAGTTTGCATGTTTTTCCTGTCTACATGGGTCTCCTCCAGATGCTCCAGTTCCCCACAGGGTCCAAAGACATGATGTGTAGCTGAACTAGATAAACTAAAATTGGCCATAGTATGTGAATGGGTGTGTGGGTGTTTTCTGACACTGAGGGTTGTACTGTCTGTGCTGGGTTTGCCGCTGTAAGGCCATTCGCTGATAAAACAATTGCCAGAGTAACTGGCGGTTCATTCCATGGTAGCAAGCTGAAAAAAGCTGAAGGAGAGTGAGTGAGCGTGAGTGTTTCTGTAAAAACATAATTACTGACTCACTTTGTTTACAGTTGTCTTTTAAAATAATTCTGATACAAACTACTGTATCAGAGTTTTAATTTTCCTAAAAAAAATTAAAAGAGTAATATGAAGCTTAATGTGGTGACAATGGAGTCATTTAGATGGTTTTCTTAAGGAAACCAGGATGATACTAACTTCCAGGTTGACCAACAAAAATACCTCCCGACTGAAACAGTTCATAGACCATATGTATCAGCTGTCGGTTGTTGCTAAAAATATATTTTGTTTGAGAATATTTAGACAAATTTAACAGTTATGGTTCTAGGACCTCACAATTTTGTATCGGTCTAAATGATGTTAATTAAACTATTATGCTTGTGACTGCATCCCAGAGATCTCTGTCTATTCTAGAATATATCTTAAGTACATTTTCATGAACAGTCCAAATTACTATATGAGCTTTTAGGTGAAGTCTTTATCAGTCAAATGATATGATTACACAACCCAAGTCAGTCCTGAGATCGAGTTTATGATGACAGTAGCCATATCAATAAATTTAATATTGCTCTCTTGTACGCTGTCATTAAGATTAATGAAGGAACAACACGGGTCATTAAAGTCTGTTATTTTTATAAGTGTCAGCTAGATATGAGCTAAATATCGATACATAAACAGCAACAACCTGTAAACTATATTGTTTTATGGTCAGTGTTTTACTTGGTCTACTGATAAAACATCATGGTCCTTGCTTCTTGTTTCTCACATTTGTACACTTTTCAAAGACATTGTGGTGTTACAATTGCTCTGTCAAATGAATTGTGTAAAGCTTAAACGTTTACTATTCTTCTCCATTTTTAATCAATCTGTATATTAGACTTTAAACCTATTAACACTTTAGGCATTGCAACTGCTTGATCTTTTGTCCATATAGTATAGTGTTGTCATGAACACAAGTTAACCAAATAAACAGATTTTTTCATTAGAGTGTAAGCTAAAGGCTTAATACAGATAATCCTGAAACATTTGGCCATCACAATTTATCTACACTCCATAAACTTATTTGTAATAAACCTATTTAGGCATAAACAATCTCAAATGAGCAACAATATGCTTTTGCTTATATAGCATTATATATGAAATCATATTAATAAATGTAGATCTGTATTAGTCGGTGAGTGTTAATTAGGTGATAAGTGTTTTGTAGTGCTGTTTTGTATGCGTTAGCTATGGGGAAAATCAATTGTATATTCAATAACTGACCCATAGACCACTCAAGATTCCCCTTATACAATTTCATTTGTAAAAGCTATGTATTTAATTTAAATAAGCCCAAAAATGCAGTTCTGGATTTAGTTTAAACTTTAAGAAGACAAGACCTTGGATGAACTTACTACAAATTCAACAAAAAAAAAAGTACAAAAAATCTTCCCAATTTTTAGACTACTACCTCTTATATTTGAATTATGATGTTATTTATTAATTATGATTATTGATGTTTTTTGGTCGGTTTATGAACCTTTTTACCTGCCGAACAGGTTTTTACTATAGTCATGAGGACATTGGGAATGTGCCACTTCTGCTTGATGAACACAGACAGATCAGTGCGCAGTGCGCTCTCCAGTCTCCACTCATCACTGCCGGAGGCTGTGTCTCAAAATACAGCAAGCTGCCTACATCAGCAGCATTTCTGGCCATAGATGCTTTCTGGCGCTGTGCGAGTTAGCAAAATGACCAAAATAATACCGTAGGCGCACAATACGATACCCGCGCATGATGCAGGTAGGCAGCTTGCGTTATTTTGAAAAAGCAAGCTACAATTCAGATGGCGGTGCAGTTCATGTTAAACAGAATAATTCGAGTATTAATGTTTTAAGATGCCGCATCAATAAACTGATACAGAGAGTGAGATTATAACTGTAATTTTCTCACTTTAATTTATTCAAAATGCCAATTGTGTTGTTTTCCTTCCCTCGTGATACTATAAACCTGCATGAATTACTTTTTTTCTGTGTTATACAGATGGAAATGTAATGACAGTCTCAGTCTCTTGTCACTTTCTGTGTAGACAACATAAGCTTAAAGTAAACGGTGACTGAAGCTGTCTTTCGACTCCCTTAAAACGAAAGAAAGTCAGCTTTAGAACAACACGAGGATGAACAAACAACAGAATTTGCATTTTTGGCTGAACCCCCCTTCTATGAAATAGCGGAATCTCACCTCACCTGTTGGTTTTGGATGTTGCACTGACTCGTGACTGATTCCGTCTAACTAACGTACAACAGGTGCCCAGCGCGAAGAAAACCCGTTACGCTCCAACCGCCTCCACAGAGAAAAAAGCGCGAAAATGCGCAACGATGGAAATAGAACGCGGGAAAATAATATCCATTTGGACGCGCGGCGAAGCTCAATGATCCTCTCATTTCGCATTCAAGATGGAGCTAATCTGCAGAGTTTCCCAAAGCCAAACATGTTAGTTGCCTCCATAAAGTGCGCGTCTGACATCTGTAATCGTCTATCATCTTGCATATTCTCTTTCCCATGCAGGTGTCATCACACTTTGATGTGACGCTTTCTCAGCTTTCGTTAAGAGTTATTTTGATCATTGAAGAGACTTGGAGCGCAAAGGCTACCAGATGTCCTGTCTGCATTCTCTCTCTCTCTCTCTCTCTCTCTCTCTCTCTCTCTCTCTCTCTCCCTCTCTCTCTCTCTCCCTTGATCGAGTGCTTACATGTGTTATATTCACAGCTCGACGTCGAATGTCGGTCATTGAAGATATATTCAGTCATTTTTAATTATTTTTTTTTAAGTTTACACTCAATGAATTGCACAGTAGCTATATAAAAAAGAAAAGGTTTTAGTCTGCATGGCGCTCTCTTGTAATGACGAAAAATAATAATATTCAAGATACATAATGAGTAGTTTTCACTCAAATTTGCATTATCCATATTTTACCCAAATTTAGGTTAAAACCTCCCAACTTTTTAAAATGTCCCTGATAATCAAGCATTCAACAGCTATAACATGTCAAAACAATATTGCAGTGTTATGCACTGATTAATTATGATGATGTTGACCAATTATGGTGAAGCGGCATTGGATCAGTTCGCTCTCTGAATTCTGTTCTTGTTAAAATGTCTTAAATAGACAATAAAGTGCAAATAAGATTTAATTAAAGGATTCAAATTGCAGGAATCCAGTACAGTAACTACTGAAATATCAACCTCTTCAGGTATTGAAAATATTATTTGCTCACATAGGTAGGCTACTGTAAAAGGCTATTTTTATATATACAGTTGATGTAAAATTATTAGCCCTCCTGTTTATCTTCCCCCCATTTTCTGTTTAACAGAGAGTTTTTCCAACAGATTTCTAACTAATAGTTTTAATAAATCATCTCTAATAACTGATTTCTTTTAATATGACTAGATATTTTTCAAGACCCTTCTATACAGCTTAAAGTAACATTTAAAAGCTTAACTAGGTTAATTAGGTTAACTAAGCAATTTATGGTAGTTAGGCAAGTCTTTGTATATCAATGGTTTGTTCTGCAGACAATCAAAAAATAAATATATATAGCTTAAAAGGGCTAATATTTCTCACCCTAAAATAGTGTTAAAAATTTGGCTTTTAATTCTACCCAAAGCAAAACAAATAAGACTTTCTCCAGAAGAACTACTCTTTGGTCTATTAAACATAATTTGGGAAATATTTAAATAAGAAAATAAATCAAAGAGGGGGCTAATAATTCTGACGTCAACGGTATAGATTTGTTAATTAACAGTTTCTGGTTAATAAAAGTTTTAAGAGTTCACACTTAGCTATGGCTTGATATACATTTGCAGATTTGGCATGCTGTCCCGGGAGAGAACCCTGAGCTCTGAGATACTTGAGCCCAGGGCATCCTACCTGGTCATGTAGCATGACGGGGGGTTCGAGATCAGGTAGGTCTCAAGAGCTCCCCCTGGTAAATGAGTAAAGAGGGAGACGGGGTGTATGGGGGGGTTCTATAAAAACAAAGATAAGGAAGGTAGGATGAATGGGCTTCTTTTCAATCAGATTATGCTTTGATATCTGTTCCAACCACTTTTGATGTTGGAAAATGTAACCTTGCAGTTTTAACAAAATAAATTGTATTGATTTTAGTTGTTTGAAACAATATATTGCATAGGAAATAATACAGATCTGTAAAATAACAGAATGATTAAGTTAAGTACCCATACAGTAATTGTTTCAAACAACAAAAATGTCAATAAAAGTCACTTTGTTAAACGTTTCTAGCATCAAAAGTTGTCAGAGCTGAGGTGTCATTTTTCATTAAGATGAAAACGTTTATGAGGAAATCAAGACTGTCCTTCTGTATATCAATTGTTTTAGCTCAACAGTATGCAGAGAGAATAATCATATTGCCAAGTTGTCTGTTTGAACAGATGAAGGTTTTGGACAGGTGAGCATTTGTGCCATCTATCCACACGCACACTTCACCATCAAAGTAGTACAAATGATATACAGTATATCCAGACTCTGAGTTGATTTTGTCTCTATTTCAAGCCAATGATCAAACCTGTGAAACTGAGTCATAGATCTGGGTTTGAAGCATTAGGTGTGAAGAAGCCAACTCTAAAACTTCACATCCTTCCTGCAATTTGTCAGATTAACAGGTTCAACCATCACAGAGGAAGACAAATCAAACTGTAGCAGCAGCCAAAGACACTTCCCTGTGAGGATTTGATATCATCTTGAGGATCTGAAGGACATACAAATCAAAGATGTGGAGCCATAAAGCAAATTCCACATAATTCCTCAGCAACTATTGCAAAATGTTCACCACCTGTCACGATCAAACTCCTCTGAGAGGTCTTCAGGCCAAACTGAACATCTGTTTCTGTTTATCCTTTTTTTTTTTTTTAAGTTTTCTGTTTTCTTTTTTTTTTTTTAATATCACCATGCAGACATTTTGACATAACACTTGATTCTGAATCTGAAAGATGTAGAAGGTGTTGGGAAATATCATTGATGGAGAAGGCAATACCAGAAAGCAGTGACATGATGAGTGAAAAAATCAAGCAATTTGTATCCATTTCTCAGTGTGTATAGACAGTATATTTGGGGTATTTAAGCAAGTTTTTTTAATCAGTTATATTCATTATTAAAATAAGGTTGTGGTCACCTACCATATTAAGGAATAGAAAGATGATACATTTAAATTTAAGTGAGGAGTTGCAAAAAATAATTAGCAAATTACAAAATTTCAACTAAATTATATATTTTTATGGTTCTCTTAATTGAAAAGTGTTTTTACTACAGTCAATTTTTTTATTATTTAAAAAAAATCTGTGAATGTAAGTAAAATCTTATATTGCTGTAATTACCGTCTTCTAGGCTAAAAGATGGAATTATTTTGAAAGATTTGAAAAAGACAGTGACTGCTAGCCAGTTTTGAGGAAAACATGACACTGCGGGGTTAGTTAACAGGGTGTTACAATCAAGCCACACACTGTTAAACACCAATTAAACCAACAAAATAACTTTTTAATTTTGAGTGTAACATTGAGAACTTTTTATATAAAAATGTTTTATAATAAAAAAAAATAATATAATTTTTTTTAAATTGCTAATAATGCAAATAAATCCAAATGTGTTTATCCAGTAGATAAATAATAAATAAACATTCAGTGCTATGTAGAATAAAAATATATTGAGCTAAGTACTGAGGAAATATAGCTACTATTTAAAGTAAACAGAAATTAAATTAACTGTGTGAAATCTGCCTTTATAAGTATGCGTTAACTAACTCTCTGCCTGTTACAACTTGCCCCACTGGTGGGGTAAATAGCAACATTTTTACTCCTGGCACTTTTAGCAATACTATACATATAACCAGTGCTCATTTGTAAAAGAGGCTTGTGTTGTTGGTAAAAAAAAAATGATTTGTCTAACCCCATTACTTTGTTCATTATTTGGTCAAAACCAAAAAGTGTTACTTTTTGCCCTGCTCTCCCCTATGGGTGTTTCCTGGTTCTGGGTAGTGGCTGGAAGGGCATCCGCTGGGTAAAACACATGCTGGATTAGTTGGCGGTTCATTCCGCTGTGGCGACCCCTGATAAATAAAGGACTAAGTCGAAGAAAAATGAATGAATGAATATACAATTAGCATCAACATCAAACTACTGGTTCAGTTTGAGGCAGTGTCTTCTGAAAGCAGCACAAAATAAAATGAATAAATAAATAAGTCATGAATAAATAACCTTAAAACATACATCATAAATATTGTTAAATAAATTCAAATATTTAGGCCTTTTTATACCAAAAGCCAAATTCAACTAATAAATCCATGCAAAGAAAATTACTGTAACTTGTTTTTTTTTTTTGTTTTTTTTTAATTCAGAGATAGTGAGTTGTTTTCCTTCCAGTCCTGCCGGAGACTCTCTATCCTATTTCATACTTTCCTGTGGCTGTAATTTTTTTAAACAAACACAATGTGAATAAATCATATACTGTCAATACCATGCTGCCCCTGTAGATTCCCTGCAATGGATATAAATACAGCAGTGTGATGTGGGATGATGGGGTAAACAAACAAAGAGTTGAATTAGCTGTTAGACGTTCATGTTTCTATATCAGCTGCACACACTGCTCTGCTGCCTCCAGGAAATAACAGAAACAACTTGGTATTCACATTTCTTAATACAAAAAACTCACAAGCTTACCTAGAGGTGTGAAAAACTGAAAAACGAAAGATGGGGAATCGAAATGAGAACAGAGACCAAATCCAATATCATTTTCATGGTTTCCCAGTCTTCTCAAGCAAATAGCGAAATCGTTAGCGTATTCTGACCCTAAAAACTCCATTTGGATCATTAAAGCATGTGAGCAGAAAATGACACTGAATTATTCTAAAATGGGATAATTTTGCAGAATGTCAGTATTGATCTGCTGGGGCAGACACAATAAATAAAACGTCTCCTGTTCTTTATTAGCGCATATAAGAGAGTTTGTGTATATTTGTTGAGAAATGTCCACAACAAAAAGGGTTTATCAGGCCTCCATTTTCAAGACGACTGTTTAAAACCACATTACTGTTTGACACAAAGAGATCTAGATCATTCAAATGGATTGGAATGGAAATTTAGAGGCCATGGCCAGACATTTTGTGTTTCAGTGAACAGCATTTTTGGATTATGCTTGTATTTGTACAGGGATTACAGGGAAAAAATCTGCTTTTAATGCTGTTAGACAAAACATAAATATTATTCTTACACATATGTATTATTTTCATTCATTTTCTTGTCAGCTTAGTCCCTTTGTTAATCCGGGGTCGCCACAGCGGAATGAACCGCCAACTTATCTAGCAAGTTCGTACGCAGCGGATGCCCTTCCAGCCACAACTCATCTCTGGGAAACATCCACACACACACACTATGGACTATTTAGCCTACCCAATTCACCTGTACTGCATGTCTTTGGACTGTGGGGGAAACCAGAGCACCCAGAGGAAACCCACGCGAAGGCAGGGAGAACATGCAAGCTCCACACAGAAATGCCAACTGAGCCAAGGTTCGAACCAGCTACCTTCTTGCTGTGATGTAACAGCATTACCTACTGCGCCACTGCCTTGCCCATGTATTATTTTTGGTTTTCTTAAATCAAGAGACCAAGGCAAAAGTTTGAACTTGAAATTGAATGTGAAGAGATATTTGTCTACAAAATAATGTAAAGAAAGGAAAGTTTTTTTTACTGAGCTGTCATTGAAGGGTGAATGAAAATATAACCACAAACAAATCAAAGGAGTCTTTTAATAGTATATCTAATGAATTATTTAATGAAAGACCTCAATGCACTTAAAGGAATAGTTCACACAAAAAACAAAATGGTTCCAAACCTTTATGAGGTTCATTATTTTGTTGAACCTAAAGGACGATATTTTGAAGAATGCTGAAAACTATTAAGTATTGACATCCATAGAAGGAAAAACAAATAAGTAATTGGTTCCTGCTCTCTAGCTGTTTTCACAATATCATCTTTTGTGTTTAAAAGAAGAAGTAATCTAAAACAGGTCTGGAACAAGTGAAGAGTGAGTAAATGATGACAGAATTTTCAGTTTTGGTTGATGCTTTACATTGAATAAAGTGATTTAGCTATAATATTTGTCTAACATTTCATAAGGAATTTCATAAAAAAAAATGTATGTCCTTAATGAAATGAACCCTAATTTACTTTACAAACGCATTACTTTGAAGTAAGCCAGCCAAAAACTATTTTTGCTTGAAAAAATTGTGAGCCGATTCCTCCCCTTCCAACTACACTGAAGGAAACTAATTTTTGGTGTGGTAAAATCTAATAAATTTACTCTCGTTATTTTTAATTTGTAATATTAAGTGTCAAGGATAACTAGAATTTTCTAAGTAAATATTTAATATTAAAACATTTACTTCATGTAATAAATAAAAGGAGTGGAAAGGGTTAAATGTTATTATTCATTTACTTGTAATATTTAAATATTTTCTAACTGTTGAAAACTTAGTATTATGGATTATGAATGTGTAGTTTCCAGAATGCTTTGCATGCGACTGAATTAAGATAGAATATTTTTAAAATAAAAGCAATCTTGGGTGTTTAAATTTAAAAGAAAGACTTGTTAGAGTTTAATTATCATTAGTTTGAAGATTAAAAAGAGTTTTGAGTAAGTGTTTTTAGTTTTGCGGTTACCACCTTTCAGAAGAGTAGCACTCATGCTTTGGATCTTGGCATTTTTCAACATTAATGTTTGATGCTTCACTCAAAGAGCCATAGATATGCTAATGTCAATTCTGAGATCAGTAAGGATTTTTAAAGTAAATTTGCTCTTGGGTTCAATTTGCTTAAACTAAAATGAAATAACAAATTCCAAGTCAGTAGAAATGTGTGTTTTAATTAAACAAGTTATGCCAGATGTACTAAATTGTAACTAATAAGATATATTTAAATTTTTACAAAAAAGCAGTGTTCCTTTTGCTAAAACATGAACTTGACATTACTAATATAGATATTATACTAATATTATCTATTAACCTTTACTTCGTTAATTTAGAAGTGTTAGGATAAACATTAAGTAAATTTTACATGATATTGACAAGTTAATTGTATCTGATATAAGAATGTAAAATTTACTTCAAACTTGTTAGTCCAAATTGTTTTTAGGATTTTTTTAAAAGTAAAATTTTAAGAGTTTTTTTTTCATTGTGTGTGGGGAATATTGATGATAAACCTTAGGACAAATGCACATAGAACCCAGAGATTATCAGGTGAAACAAAACAATACCCGATCAGATGGCAGAATTATAACAAACAGTCAGAGAGTAAAATGGATTCATTACTGTCTGCAATATTGTCAACGAAGGAACACACATTTTGATAGAAAATTATAACTTTGAATTTGACAATAAACAGTTGATTTATTTAGACTCACACAATACCCTTCATGTCTAATCTCTCTAATATGCATCTTTTGAAAAGGTACTTCCCCAGTGACAACTCCTGTATCTTTATTTCTGAGAGTGTAGAGTGATTGGACCCTCAAATTCAACCTACACTGTAACAAATGATACGATCAATTAGTAATGACAGCATATGTTTTTAGCTCATTGTAACTTATTAAACTATGTTAATAATCTTCTAACTTACTTTTTAAAGTTTTGCAAGTTATTTTAAGCCAGTTTAACATAATACAAGTTCAAAAGACTCATAAGGTTAATTTAATTCAGCAAAAAAATTTAAGGCAGCCAGGGTTTTTTTATAGTGTAGTAGGGAAGAGAGGGTTATAGGGATTGTTAATGGGAAGCAAGGAAATAGATGGAGATAGGGTGGGTTTGAGAGAATGAGAAGAACAAGGCTAGAGGGCTGGTCTGCCTTAAATAAGTTTTAGGAATAGGTGATTGCTTAAGGAAGCAAAGTGAGACATGGTCCCACTGCCGAACCTTTGTTAACAAGCTAACTCCATTTAATTTGTACAGTATTTTCTCACAATGATGAAATGTATGACCTTTCAATTAGACACACACTATAGCCTAATCTGTCTAATTCTTATTATGTAATGTTTGTATTCAATTTCTGTATACTGTTTATCATTTTTATTCATTATGTTTGCATTTAAAGTTTCCACTTAATTGATTTCCCAATGATTCCTCAATGTGGAAATGTGAATAAAGGCCTATAAACCACATTTTGGCAGTCTTTAATGTAATGTGACTGTATGGAAAAGCCTTTTAAAGCTTGCTTTTTGATCGCACAAAATGCACTTACCAAACAAATGGAAATTTCCCTACAATTTCATTATCCAAAGAGTTACACTTCATACTGGCACCGTGACTTAACTGGTAAACTTCCCAGCCATTTGCAGGCTTTTATCATCAGCATATGGCTAATAAATATAAGCTTGTCTCTGCATGGCAGCTGAATTAGTTTCTCTCTCTGTTTGCACAAATTTGTCTGGCTCTTTCAGTCTGAATGGATGGTAAGCCAGGCTGACTTCACACTGCCGAGCTTGATCTGTCACAACAGTGGGAAAACTCTCGTGGAGATCTGAACTGTCATCGCTCAGGGCACCGGCTTGCTTATTTTGAATGAAGAAATGTGAGAGAGCTTGACGGCAAACTGTCATTTGAACAGTGGGGAATCAAATCCAAAATGTCCAGAACAGAATAAATGAGGAAAATATATGAGAAAAGGTGGATGGTGAGGGGGGAGGGTGGAAACACCTCCTGTTACTAGGCTACGGGTCTCTGGAGATGGTGTGATGAGCGCCCGTCACATTGCCACCCTTTGAATAAATACGTTATTAGCATGTGGATTCAATGGGTGTCTCGGTTTCTTCTCATCAGTGACCTCTCATTTTGGACATGTTTTATACTGACCATGTGACATAGAAATGCATTTAGATGCTGATCCAAGTTCAGTGGTCCAATCAGCAATGATTATCATTCTGAATGTACTCGCAATGAACATGTTTACATGCAGATTTACATAACTGGGCCTACACCAAATCTGTACCCAAAAAATCTGCTGCCTTTTTAGCCCTCATTGAGCTTGTAAAGGCATGTAAATATATATTTATATGTTTATATATATATATATATATATATATATATATATATATATATATATATATATATATATATATATATATATATATATATATATTACTTTGAATAAATTACTTTGAATTAAATAATATGCAAATGTTTAAATGATTTGTGTAAAATACAAATTGTAATGGAAAATTTTCTGTCTTTTATCAGATATTAATGAGAAACTTTGTTATCAAACAAGTGGTCTTTGCATTGTACACTTGTAAACCTTAAGGTTAAAGTTCTTATTATTTTATTTCACATTTTAAGTTTTTTGTTAGGCTACTATTCTCAAAACTAATCTGCATAAAACAATTCTGTACAAATTGAAAAAAAAATGGCAAATTCTGTCTGGCTTTTAATTTGCACATCTAACTTTGAGTATTTCATTTGTTTCATTATTTCATATAATTTGTCATTATCATATTAATTAAATTATTAAAAACTGAACAGT
This sequence comes from Danio rerio, assembly GCF_052040795.2. Classification (NCBI taxonomy): domain Eukaryota; kingdom Metazoa; phylum Chordata; class Actinopteri; order Cypriniformes; family Danionidae; genus Danio; species Danio rerio. Next base: position 29,545,736 of record NC_141030.1, read on the forward strand.
GCCTATTATCCTCTGAAGCTGCAACATTTAGAGTGCAGAACATCTTCAGGCACACGATGAAAACACATTTGTATAATTCTCTGGGTCAAGAAAACATTTGAATTTGTGCTGTTTCATGTTTTTAAATCCTTGCTTAAATCTATAGTGTGCACGTAAATAAACAGACAATTTAATGCACTGATGCTTGGCGACATCAGGATTACAGGCAAAAATTCAGCTGACCTTTATGGCATTTATGACCTTCCTCTAACAGAGGAAAACCATTTAATACATGTTCAGATATGTTCAGTTAAAGATATGTAACTGAAACAAAACAAAATGTACCCTAAGAAATGTATTTTAGGTCCACAAAAATGCAGACAGCACCGTTTAGTGGATTTGTCATACGAAACGTGCAAGCAAAAGTTCCCTGTGTAAAGCATTTTACATTTTGTACATTACTTTAGACTATTCACTTGTATAACTTTGTCTATCTTGCTATATAGTAAAATACAGATCGCATTACAATTACTGTGTAATTAAAAAAAATGTTAACAGTTTGTATTTTTAATGAGCCATGGCTGATTTAATAATATTAACATGAATACGAATAATACTCCATTTAAGAAACTATAAGCAGCTATCTTTTTTACTCACCAGCAAGTAATACCATCAAATTAAGATAGAGTAATATCGAAGTGCACAATTACAGTTGTCTATGACATGCATTTTGCGAAATGATACAAACATGGCGGTGCTAAACAATTTGACAGCAAAACAAATATTATTATGGCTTAATGAATGAATTTGTATCCACCATCATTGTTTATAGCATGACAAATAAATAACTGCACTTGGAGCTTTCGATAAAATTTAGGATTAAACACTCAAAATTGTATATGCTGTAGTACCACAACAATCCAAACTGTATGCTGATATGTAAAATTTCAGAGGAATGATGGATGCTGCCACATGGGGGTGTAATTATTTGAGTCATTAATGAACAAAACATGTAAAACAAGAAAGGAATATTCTGAAATAAACTCATAAACAACTTCATATTTAGAACAAGATAAATAATTTGATGCTGATGTCCATGTATACTTAATAATGGTGACCTTCAAGTCAAATTAAGTGTCACAGCTTGGTGAAACATTTTGATATGCTGTCAATCACAGACTGACAGTGTGTTTGTTATACAAGCAGACTTATGTAGAATCTGAGTGGTTAAAAGAGAGCAGAATGCTTCCCTCTGGATGCTGGAAAGATTCTTTAGGAGGCTGTCGGCAGCACTGGAGCGGGATAAAACAAAATCACCTCAGGAGCAGCTTGATAGTCTTTGATGACTTTAGGACGCCTTACTGAGAAGCACGATATTCAGCGGTTCAGGGTTTTGTTAATGAAAAGGATTTTACGAATTACACACTTATCCGAATGGAGCGTCTTTTCAATTAGGCTGGGATATAGAGACTGCAAATGATGGTCTCTAGACAAAGTGGAAAGATTTAGATTTTTTGTCTGTTTGTCAGTGTATGTGTGTCAGAGAGACACTATTTTGTGATCCCTAGCAAGAACAAACACTGGGTTCAAAAAGTGTAGAAAAGATTGCATTGCAGTCTCTGTTCCACTTGACTCAAGAGACTTGTGTTTGAAATATACACTTTGAGGTATTGAACCCAAGAGTGGTTTGCGTGGTCCTGTTTTTATTGGACAAATTAACTTTCAGAAACCAAAGTATGTCCTTTGGTTTTGATATCTAGTGTTTTTAGAATGATTATATAAACTAATTTTGTTTTGGGATGAATTTCAAAATTCGTAATTACGTATTTTCAAATGTCTAGAATACACTGACAAAAAGTCTTGTTGCCTATACAAGTTTTAGGGACAACAAATAATAACTTGACTTCTAGTTGATCATTTGGTATCAAAAGTGGCTTATATGAAAGAAAAGGCCTCTAGATTACACTTACTTTACCAAAATAAAATATGATCATGCCTTGTTTTTTAATTATTTAGTTAAGACAATAACTTATTAATGAAGTCATCTGGAATGGGAAAAAAAGTGTTCTTGCAGGACTCCCAGATTTCATCAAGATTATTTGGATTCATTTTCAATGCATCCTTCTTCATCTTATCCCAGACATGCTAATTAATGTTCATGTCTGGTGACTGGCCAATCCTGAAGCATTTTGACATTCTTTGCTTTCAGGAACTTTGATGTGGAGGCTGAAGTACTGTATGTGAAAGAGTGCCATGCTGAAGAATATGCCCCTCTCCTGTCGTTTGTAATTAAAAGGGCTGCACAAATGTCTTGATGCCTCAGGCTGTTGATGTTGCCATCCACTCTGCTGATTTCTCGCAAGCCCCCATACTGAATGTAATCCCAAACCATGATTTCTTTTTCACCAAACTTGACTGATTTCTGTGAGAATCTTGGGTCCATGCGGGTTCCAATTGGTCTACTGCAGTATTTGAGATGATTGGGAGACAGTTCAACAGATGATTCATCGGAAAACTCTACCTTTTGTCACTTTTCTAAATGATCAACTAGAAGTCAAGCTTTTATTTGTTGCTTTTACTTCTGGAATCGACAACAAGACTTTTGTTTTTGTAGTGTGTGCTATTTTAGTTGTTTTAATTTAAAATCTCATGCTTTATTCATGGTGTTACTTGAAATTGTGTACTGTTAAATTACAGTAGGTGGCCAGGGTATGGTAAGAAGAAATCTCTCTCAACATTGCATCACCACCATATTTTGGTGCAAATATATATGTAATATGACACCATTATGCCAGGCAATGTTATTCCAATGTATTGTTGTCCAGTTTGCTTTTCTTATCTGACATGGTTGTGTGTAAAAATCCAAGAAGTTCCAGCTGTTTCTGAAATACTCAGACCAGCCTTTCTGGTACCAGCAATCGTGTTACATTTATTAAAGTCACTTTAGCTGTGTTTAGTTTTATGTTAACAAGCAGTTGAACAGATCTACCTAATAAAGTGGCCAACAAGAGTGTGAGTTTTAATTATACACTCATGTCAAACAGCCTTATTAAATAAACTCTCTGATCCTGAGCTATCAATAAACATCACCAATCCCCCTGTAAAATACCCGAGAATACATATTAATATGTGCCTTCCTCATTTGCATTGACCTTTACACATGACTTTAGCGAAGGTTAGAAAGCTGGAATATCATCATACCCACATAGCAAAATTTCTCTGGCCCAGATCTGGCCCACACAATCAGCTTTTGCTTGGCCCACATGCTACAGTGAATTACAATTCATGTTTGAACCAATTCTGACTTCCATACAAGGGCCAAACACAGATCATGTCTGGGCCAAGTCTCAGCCAAGTTAATAATGCATAACTGCGCTTGAATTGGACTAGATATGTTGGTGTGTCATGATTGCAATGCATTTGCTAAACTCATGAAGCATTTCGCTTTATGACTGAATTTTAGAAAAAAAAAAAATTACTCAAAAATAATTTAAATGTATTTTAAAAGTCGGTCAAGACAGGCCAAACTTACATTGCGCACACATATAATTTTTAACATCTGAGCCAAATACTACATTTGATATCTGGCCCAAGTCTTGTGTGTCCCCTTAAAAACAGTGCCACCGCTGCCTAACCCGGGCCATGTTTGGGTCACATGCCAGTCCCAGACACATTTTTTGATACCTGTGTACTGTATGTCAAAAGTTCATGTCTTAGCACACATCTTACTCTCTGTCAAGTATAATATTTCCAGGATATTTGTATACCACAATAATTCCTATTAAAATATCTGGAGTAGTATGTTAGAAGCTTTACGTTCTGACATTTATACCGCACATCAAGTATTTCAACACAAAAAAGTGTGGACATAACATAATTTGTGGCTGACCTTATTGCATATGCATTTGTATGATTTTTCAAATGCAAAATGTATAAAGGAATTGATGTCAATAATGAGTAATTAAATGTAAATAATATAATGTAATACAATGTCACAATATTACAATTTTTAATGTACTTTATGAATCAGCAAAAACACAAATACAGTGTATATTTATTTGAGCTATAGTATATGTAACTATGGAAATAAGTTGGAAAACTATGGAAAAATTGTTAGATTAGTTGAAAATACTCTTTATAGTTACACAAAAATATGATTTTCATAGAGTATAAGTATAATACTTTCCCAGAGATGGGTTGCAGCTGGAAGGGCATCCACTGCGTGAAAATGTGCTGGATAAGTTGGTGGTTCATTCCGTTGTGGCGACCCTGGTTTAATAAAGGAACTAAGCCGACAAAAAATGAACGAATGAATAAATAATACACATCACTATTCATCTTTACTGTTCCAAAATAAGAGTACAGTTGAAGTCAGAATTATTAGCCACACATTGATTTTTTTTCTTTTTCAAATATTTCCCAAATGATGTTTAACAGAACAAGAAAATATTTACAGTATGTCTGATAATATTTTTCTTCTATAAAAAGTCTTATTTGTTTTATTTTGGCTAGAATAAAAGCATTTTTAATTTTTTCTAAAAAAACATTTTAAGGTCAATATTATTAGCCCCTTTAAGCTTTTTTTTCCGGAAGTCTACTGAACAACTAAAACTATTTTGTTTAGAAATGTGTTGAAAAATAGTTTGTTTTCAAACCAGATTTATTTAAACACACTAAAAAAATTAATACATCTAATTAAAGTTACATAAAATTATTCAAAACAACAGTAGCAGTGGGTTGCTGAGAGTTAAGTGGAGAATTAAGTGACTGAGTCAGATACCCTTCCAAATAATAGCAAACTACAGATGAATTAGGCTCTAATTTCAGATAAAGTTCATCAGAAGCCTCAGGACAAAAACATGAACACCATTAGTGTCACTCACTCACTCACCTTACAAATATGATCAGCTCGTTCTCAGCAGGTGTCTTTGAGGGGATTTTACTTAATTAAAGATCAATCCATCACAGAGCGAGACTAGAGAGTGGCTTCAAATTCATTTCTAATGACATGCAAAATAGATAACTGAAAATGTAAATAAAAAATTACAAAACAGATCATTTAAGAGGTCATGATCTAGCTTTTTTGTTTATATTGTACTGTTTTGTGAAATCATTTACACATATAATGGTACATATATATATATATATATATATATATATATATATATATATATATATATATATATATATATATATATATATATATATATATATTTTTTTTTTTTTTTTTACATCAAAAAGCATCCTAATTTTGAAGTAAAAGTTATTTAAAGGATAGTTTACCTCAAAATAAAAAAATCTACCTTTGTTTACTCACCCTCCACTGGTTTAAAACGTATTCTAGTTTCTTTTACCCTGCTCCGACCGAACTGCTTTGGAATTTCCAAGTTGCTTGATCCTAATGATCTTTGTAATCTGTTGGGTTTGTGTTCAGTGAGCATATCTGTAATGTATTGAGGTCCTAGGCCATTTAGTGATTTATAGACAAGTAATAATACTTTAAAATCTATTCTGAATGTAACTGGGAGCCAGTGTAGAGACCTGAGGACAGGTGTGATGTGCTCTGATTCTTTGGCTCTGGTCAGAATCCTGGAAGCATTTTTCTGGATGAGCTGCAACTGTCTGACTGTCTTTTTGGAAAGGCCAGTGAGAAGTCTCTTACAGTAATCCACCCTGCTGCTGATAAAAGCATAAACAAGTCCTCACTAGAAACAAAGCATCTAATTCTTGCAATGTTTTTAAGATGATAGTATGCTGATTTACTAACTGCTTTGACATGACTACTGAAATTCAGATCTAAAATTTACTCCCCTTTACTCTAGTCCCTATTCTCTTAGCTCTGACAGTTCTTTTGTATAATTAGCACTTTTTTTGCGCGTTGCTGTTTCTTGTTGAAATGCCTATTTAATTGTAAGTCACTTTGGACAAAAGTGTCTGCTAAATGACGTAAATGTATATGAAAACTAGTAACCATTGACATCCATAGAAAAAAACAAATACAATAGAAGTCAATGGTTACCAGTTTCCAGCTTTCTTTAAAAATTCTTCTTTAAATAAAACTCAAACAGGTTTAGAACAAGTGAAGATTCAGTAAACGAGGACAGAATGATGAGTTTTGATTAAACTATTGGTTTAAATTGTTAAATTGTTCCAATTAGCACACTCAACATATTTCTATCATTTCAAATACTTCATCATTTCAATCAAAGTTCCCACAAATAACATTGTCATGTCTCTGTGAAAGGCATGGAAATAGTTTTACTGCAAAAGGGGTTTCAAAAGCGACAATTTGAAAGCACTAAAACCAAACCGGAAAAAAAATCCTGTTCCCCGAGTGAACCCTTTGATTCTCTTCCCCATTAAATGGATGGCAAATTCAGGTGTGATGGCAAGATAAGCCTTTGTTATGAGCCGGGGTAATATAAGGTGTCTGTTTGGAGGAGGCTTTATTTCCAGTGTTTGGAATTCTGGTGGAGCGAGTGGGTGGAGACAGAAGATGAAACATATTTCCCTCTGTCTGGAGCTCAATATGAGACACGAGTGAGCAGCTAATAAAATTCACTCCAAGCACAGTCAGGGGAGAGACCAGCAATTGTATTAAGGCAGTTTTCAATTGCTATTTCCAAATGCATTCGTGGAATTTTCCCTCCGACAGTATCAGACCAACAGTTTTTTTAATACGTAATTTAACATAATTTTAAGAGGAAATGGCAATCTAGCAGTGCATTTCAATATGATAAAGAAAATAATAATAATGGATTAATACTGCTGTATGCTTTAACAAATCAGGGGTCAATTTGCTGGTGGCAGATAAGAGTGGAGAATCCTGTAGGTTTCAGAATGGCTTTTCTATTTCAGGGGTTTAGTTTGCATGAGTGACAACTCAAGCCAACAAAACAACTAGATTTGTTTCGTTTCAAGGGTCCAGATAATTACTCCTTACCATGAGCAGATGGAATTTGATTAAGGCTAAAAAAAAACCTCAAGCTTCCTTTCTTGCCAATTTTGAAAAAAATGTTTTGTCAACACCATTTCCTCTTTCAGACTGTCACAAAAAAAGACACTACTTTTTTGAGACCAAGGTTGTCTCCCGGTTCTCAGTAAGTGATTGAGCACTCAGAAAAGTCTGTTGCTTTTACTTTCACAATCTGCAATAGCTGTGAAGACCATTAACAGTGTGAGCATTTTTAAAACGGGCAGCACTCTGGTTATTGATCACTACTGATTAAGTACCAAGAGAACAGTTCCAAGGGACGTCGTCATTTTCTCACCCTCATGCCCTTTAAAGTCTGCATGAAATCTAAATTTACAATCCTTATTTTGCTAGTGGGGGCAGCACGGTGGCGCAGTGGGTAGCATTTAAAGCAAGGAGGTGGTTTGAGCCTTGGCTGGATCAGTTGGCATTTCTGTGTGGAATTTGCATGTTTTCCCCGTGTTGGCGTGGGTTTCCTCCGGGTGCTCCAGTTTCACCACAAGTTCAAAGACATGCGGTACAACTGAATTGGGTAAGCTAAATTGACGAAGTGTATGAGTGTGAATGAGAGTGTATGGGTATTTTCCAATGATGGGTTGCAGCTGGAAGGGCATCCGCTGCATAAAACATATGCTGGATAAGTTGGTGGTTCATTCCGCTGTGGCGACCCCAGATTAATAAAGGGACTAAGCCGAAAAGAAAATGAATGAATTTTGCTAGCAAATAGCTTTAAGGTGACTAAACCATTTTATTTATTAACCCTTTAATGGGCATCATAACTGTTTGGTTGACATTTTGTTCATGAGTTGAGGTAATAAGGTAAGCAAAAATAATCTTGTTTAAGCTTAGAAATTATTCTAATGCTAAAATATTATTTACTTGCCCCATTGGATGATTATTTAGCTTGCTTTAAGGAAAACACACTTAATTTTGACTTCTTGTTTCTGTAAACAAAACTATATTTTTGCTTATCTAGAAAATGTTCCTGATTTAAGAATTTTAGATTTGCAGTGAATCAGTTGCGTTTCTAGGGGGGCCAGTGCCCCTGTGTCAACAAGCTTGGCTCCCCTAAATTTGGATGCGTAGCGTAGTTTTTTTCACAATGTATAATTTTCTGAGAGTCTTCATAAGCCTATTTGTGCCAGTCTGTCCAGCCTGATCTCACGAGAAAATGTAAGTATTTTACGCTTTGAAAGTTTAGTGGCTAATTCGTACGAATTCGTACGAGTTCAGTCGTACGAAATGGTACGATTTTAAAAAGGAGGCGTGGCACCTGACCCCACCCCTAACCCCAACCGTCATTGGGGGATAACAAATCGTACTAAATTGTACGAATTAGATCGTACGAATTCATACGAATTAGCCACTAAATGAAAAAGTTACGAATTGCCGTGAGATTGTGTTGGTCTGTCAAGATAAAATTGCTTACAACACATTAATATTTTAAAGAAAGTAGTTAAAGTTTGCATAAGCAAAGATGGATCTTATTGACCAGTATATATATACTTATATATACTTTAAAAAATGAGACATAAATAATTATTTTTGTTTTATAGTAAATACTGTGGAAAATGTTCTTGTTTTGTTAAAAATCACTTGTGAAACATTATTTTAAATTAAACAGAGGGCAAAAAATTTACCTCAACTGAATATGCTAAAGTTTAATGTTGCAAAAATGTGTTATCCATTACAATACAACTTGTCAAATAAATAACCATGGAAAGTCAATTTGAGAACTGCCACTGCAGTGAATAAAGTTAAAAACCAATAGCTGGGTTGAATACTGAAGCATTTATAAAATTTATATTTTAAATGTAAAAGTTATTTATAACTGAATATTGTGTCATACTGGCAGTTGAAAAATCTATCACAGTACTTCAGAAGAATACTTTTCAAAAGAATAAATTTTTCTGTTTTTATGGTGTTTATTTGTCAGACCTTGGTCACTATGAACTGTCATTAGATGGCCAGACTTGCGTAATGATCTCTAGTTTTGTGTTTTACAGAAAAATGTAACAGTAAATGGGTTTGGAATGACATATGCGTTAGTAAAGAGCAGCATGCAAAACAAAAACACCTTGACAAATGTGGCATATTTAATATCAATACATTCAATTGGGCATACATTGATTCATAAATAAAACTACCCAATATAATATTTTGCTCAGGATGGATAATGGCTGTGAAAATAAAATGTATTGTGCAATTAGAAGGTACAAAGGTACAGATGATCTGTGACTTCTTTAGGGTGAATAGAAACATAATCGAGTAACGCCAGGGGAAGAGGATCCAATGAAAGCCAACACTTCGCTCCTGTCAAACAGACTAACAATGAAGTGCGTGTTGTGCTGGTAAGTGAGGAAAGGAAAAGCTAATGGAGCCCAGAGGGCTGGAGAGTGTTTTTCAGAGAGTGAGGTAATGACTGTAACCTCTGCTGCCGCCCGCCTGCCAGATCAGGCTGAAAAACCACTCAAACCAACTGAAGGAGAACCTGCCAGCCTATTGGACTGCAGACAGCAGGACAGACAAGGCTCGTGAAATGCTTTATGCTTTATGTATTTGTGTGAAATGAAGTGCAAAGAGAGAGAAAATGGCAGAGAAAGAGAGAAATGGTGACAATGATTAAAGTTAATTAAAGGGATAGTTTAGCCAAAAATAATTTTGTGGTAAATTTAGTTTTTTAAACATCTATTTTTTTATGAAAATATAATGCTGTTTATATATATATATATATATATATATATATATATATATATATATATATATATATATATATATATATATATATATATATATATTGACTTTTGCAACATCTTTTTTTCAGAAGTTTTGTGTTAAAAAAATACCTGTTGTTTTACTTAGCATGGATAGCTAGACAAGCCTTCTTGATGGTTATACAAAGATTAAAATGTATGAGTTTCTGCTTAAATAAAAATGATGTCTTAGAGCCTGACTGTTCTTTTGTGACAGAAAGTGTGTTTATTTATGGTAAATAGTCTATAGTGACTCATTAAACTAGGTTTTAAGAGTTCAAACTTAGCTGATGATTGATTGAAAGCTTGTTTGGCATGCTGTCCCTAGAGAGAGCCCTGAGCTCATAAGATCGTCGAGCCCAAGACTCCCTCCAGTTTGCAAGGCAAGAGGGGAGTTTGAGCTCAGGTAGATCTCGAGAACCCCCCTGCTGTAGTAGCTAATGAATAGATAGGGATTGCTACAGTATCTATAGATAGGAGCATGTCTATGGTGCAGAGTTGAATTAGTCAACTACTTCAGTTGCATGTTGTTGAAAACTGTGTGGAACCCGGGGGAAACCCACGTAAGCAAGGGGAGAACGTATAAAGTCCGCACAGAAACGTTGACTGGCTCGGTAAGGACTAGAACCAGTGACGTTCCTGCTGTGAGGCAACAGTGCTATCCACTGGGCCACCGTGCCACCCATCTAGGAAAGGAGGAGGAGTAGGGGTGGAAGGGGGGATTCTTCAAAATGCAGATGGCTGATATATGGAACTTAGGGTATTTATAGTGGCTAATTGGTGAATCATAAATTGAATAATGCGAGACCGCTGCAAGCAATTATAAGCATGTGATCCTCTCGAAATTAGTTTATGAATAAAATTCACAAGGTATTACCATAAACCCTTAATATTAATTTTGTGCTGGTTGACTTTTTGTGTATTTTAAGATTTTAAGACAGTTCAAAATTCTTCTGAAGTGCTTTTTTTCTGAAGAAAAAAGTAATTTTGACAACCTGAGGATGAATAAATCACTCCTAATTAAATTATTTTGGAACAACTATCCCTTTAAATGCAAATCTAAATAAACAAACACACGATTTAAAAGTTAAACAAGAGCTGTTTCTCAATATGCGTTCTTCAGCGTTCTTGCGTCCTAGTGTTCTTATGTAACGTCATCATTAACTGCCAAAGCTAATTTCCAAATCTTAAGACCGCAAGAATGGAGGTTGTGTGAAAGTTTCTGGATGTGTTCTTAATATCAAGGAAGTGCTGATGCAGACTTGAGTGTAAATCTTGCTCGAGAAGTCCCTGAAGTCATTGCTACTGAATACATGAGGTAGAAAGTGCAGCATTTCATATAGATATAGTAATAAAGTTCAGAGATATAACTTATTTATCTCAGGAGTTTCCCTAAATAAGACAGTAAAAGTAAACATTGCATTAAATATCTTTATTAAGGCATAAACACATTAAGAGTGTTTGTTTGCTGAAATTCATATGGTAATGTGTTTTATTTGTATTGTGCAACGCATATTTGTAAGGTCTTTATCCATAGTATATATTTTGAAAAGGGGAAACCAATAAATCGTTGCATGACAGCTGTAATGTTTAAATCATTTCCCATTAAAAATGCATGAAGGTCATGTGACCATCAGGAAGAATGCAGCATCTCATTTGTCACATGATGCCTTTTGTGTTCTCGTGGTCTCCCAATTTCGTTTTTCCAAGGTAACTTGGCAAGTCCGATCTCCACAAGAACACAAGTCCATTCTCAGCATTCTTGTAATTGAGAAACAGCCATGAACTTTCATACACGTTATACAAGAACTAAAGAAAAACCTGAGGATGAATGAATTAACCCTAAATTTAAATTATTTTGGATGAACTATCCATTCAAATGCAAATCTAAATGTACAAGCATGAGATTCAAAAAGTTATACAAGAGCATTCAGGAAATAGATATGTGTTAATGATTATTGTTAATACATTTGAAGGCTTTGAAGATCCAATGTTCTGTAGTGCTAATGATGCTCACTCCAAAGTTAATTATCTGCTAGGTCTTTTAAAAAGGTCATGATAACTCATTAAAACATGTATATGGTTCATTTAGTCTGATGAATCACACGAGAACTGGTGCTAAAAAAGTGTACATAATAATCTGAGAACACGAGTTGAGTCTCCTCACGGTTCAAAGATCTTCTCAAAAGGCTGCTCAGCGGAGAAGTGCCACATGAATGTGATTTCTCCTAAAGGGATGATCTGAAAATAGCAGGCGCTTTCAGATGTTGTTGATACTGCCAACTCTGTAGTTTCATGATTGCACTGGGTATAAACCTGGGTCTGTATTCACAAAACATTTTAGGAGCTCTCCTAAATAGCAGGACAGATTGTTAGCGAAGGACTTTCTCTTAAAACCTATTCACCAAACTGCTGAGTCTAATAGACATCTAAACGTAGACAGCTTGGATAAAACAAGGCTAAACTTGAGCTGTGAGTGAAAATCTAATAGACATCTAGGAATAGCCTAAAACTAGACTATCAAATAGACAGATTAGACAGATTTAACATGTGTAGTCATTTGCTTCTGTTTATTTGATGACTAGTCTAGTTTTGGCCTAATATTGAACGTCTATTAGATTTTCACACACAGCCCAATTTTAGCCTTGTTTTAGTCAAGACGACTATGTTTGGATGTCTATTAGACATCTATTAAACATCTTTTAAAGGGTCACAAAACACCAAAACACATTTTTTGAGCTGTTGACAGTCGTATATGTGTCCCACACTGCTAAAAACACTGTTAGGACACAAGTATTTCACAAAAAAGTGAAAATTGGTTGTATTTCTAGCAAATTCGTACTTCCGGTTTAAAACTAATTTTTGAAGCTGTGTCACAGCCATGAGATTTTAGCGTGTATTCCAGTGTGTAGACTGGATGTCTGTACCTGGGAGTACCTTATTACGTCTCTAAGTGTGTTGCATTCATTCATGAGTAAGACTTAATACAAACAAATCAGCACGTTTTATTATGCATGCGGTGCAATTTCATTAATATGCATGATAACTTCCAAGACTTTTTTTTTACCAGTTACAGTGTTCAGACGGCAGAGAGATGCCACATTGTGTTGCCAAGCGGGAGAACATGAATCGTTTAGAGATACGTGTCGTCAGTGTTCATTTTTTCTCTATGAGAGCGCAGACAGACTCACGTGTGGATTACAGTGCACGTGACACGCTATAGAAATACATGTCTAAGGAACATTCTCTACCCAAGAGCTTTTCACATCTGGAAATGGCAAAATCCGGATTTGCCGCTCGTCACTTTTTAATAAGTGGCTCCAGTTGGTGTTGATTGTATAGTCTCTACAGATTTGGAAAGTGAGTGACCAGTGGTCTTTGTTTGTTTATTCATAAGCAAAGTTAGTTCGTATCGTCAGCAGTACTACTTCAGTGTTTAAAGACAGGCCTTAGTCAAATGATTTCGAAGTTAATAAAGTTTACTGTACGTTAATATTGCTACAATAATATGGACTGAAAAATCTGCTGTAAATGCTGCTCTCCCGAGTGTAAACGTGTAAGCACCACAACCAAACTTACCGTCGTGGAGGATTTTCACCGCATTTTGTGACAGGAATTACACACAAGGCTTTCTGACGCTACCTACCGAATGCATCTAAGTTACAGAGAAATGCGGAGTTTTTTTTTTTTTTTTCTCATTCGCCGTGCCGTAACAAACATTGCATGAAAGATAAACGCTTCCAGCAATTCCTTGTATAAATTATCATGTTTGTCACGAGGGGCATGAATGAAATTCCTGAATGAAAGAGCCAAACTGCAGTTAAAGTCCACCATTTAATAATTTGGCAAATAATTCGATTACTGATTTCCACGTAAACACAGTCACTGTCTTTCTCCTCTGCGTCTGTGTTTGTTTTACCTGTGTGAAAATCAGCGCATGCCCAAACCAACACTTTTATTTTATGAAAATTTTTACGGTCCATGCCTTTTTCTCTACTTCGACACTCCCCCTAAACAGAGCTGGACACGCCCACTTTACTGACTTTTTCCTAAGTAGAGGTGTGAAAAAAAACATGCTAAAAAAGGGGGATTTCATGGCCCTTTAAAAACAAAAAATGCTTGCTAGGATGTTAAATTATCAGTTTTACAAATGTATGTGTATTGAACATAATTACATTTTCCCCTTAAAAATCTCAAGAACTGTGTGAATTGCTCATTTTAAATTGGTAATTTGAACTTGCAGCACAAATTTTGTTATTATTCTTTAAATATTATTTATATTTTTTGTGTGCTGGTGAAAACAAAGGAAGATATTCTGAAGAATGTTTGGGAAAAATAAAACAGCCATTGGCTTTTATCTTGTTCTGTGTTCAACAGAAGAAAGAAATTCATAAAAGCTTAGAGCCACTTGAGTCTGAGTGAACACTGCAAAAATGCTGGGTTCTACACAATCAATTTGTGTCTGGACAACATGAAGGAATTAAGTTAACTTATTAGTTTACACAAATTTAAGTGGATTGCTTATAAGACAATCAAGTCGTAAAAGAAAAAAATCATGAAGGAATTGTGGTGTTTCAGCTCATTTTAAATAAGCAGTTTAAACAAACAGGGCATTACGGTGGGGCAGTGGGTAGCACAATTCCCTCACAGCAAGAGGATCGCTGGTTTGAGCCTCGGCAGGGTCAGTTGGTGTTTCTGTGTGGAGTTTGCATGTTCTCCTCATGATCGTGTGAGTTTCCTCTGGGTGCTCTGGTTTTCCCCATAGTCCAAAGACATGTGGTATAGGTGAATTGGGTAAGCTAAATTGGCAGTAGTGAATGAGTGTGTGGATATTTCACTGAGATAAGTTGCAGCTGGAAGGGCGTCCGCTGCGTAAACATTTGCTGGATAAGTTGGTGGTTCATACTACTGTGGTGACCACTGATAAATAAAGGGACTAAGCCAAAAAGAAAATGAATGAATGAATGAATGAATGAATGAATGAATGAATGAATGAATGAGTTTAAACAAACATCAATTTTTTGAGTGAATGATATGGAAATTTGAATATTTTGGCGCATCATCATCACCATGGATTATCTCAGAATGTGTTTTAGCTATGCACACAGTAATAGGATGTTAGTGGAAGGCCTCATGTAAGATATTTATTTATGAAAATACTTTAAAGCATGATATTAATTAAAAAATATTAAATATTTTAAAACTTTCTAAATAAAATGTTGCCAGATTCCAATAAAAATTTCATTAAAATACAGGCAAAGTGTCACAAATTATGTTCAGTATCAGCTTATCGTCAACCACTTTTCATAACAGTTAATGGATTAGCATATAAAATGAACACTGTTGATTAATTGAATAATTATGGCTGATAATAAGACATGCAAGAATTGTTTGTGGAGTTCTACAACTCCCATAATATAATACCAAGGGCTGGTTGAGATTGTCAATACTTTATGTATCATAAAATGCTTGTAAAAGGTTATGAAAAAAAATGACTAAGAAAAAAACTGGTCTTAGTGACTTAGGAATCCTAACATTTTAATTATTTTGGGGCTTATGGTAAAATTCTTTGTAAAAAAGCCTTAGAGCAATAATTGATTCCTAAATTAAGGACTTTATTTATTTATTTATTTATTTATTTATTTATTTATTTATTTATTTATTTATTTATTTATTTATTTATTTATTTATTTTGTTAGTTATTTTGTTTGTTCTTTCGTTCATTTGTTTATTTGCTTGTTCATTCATTTATATATTTGTGATCTATTATTCTTTACTCCCAAATCTGCAAGATTTAAGATGCTTCATGATTATAGCCCCTAATTCTCTGTTCATCTAAAAGACAGATTTATATTGTACAAAGTCTTTCAAACATTACAAAATAAAGATATATAGTAGGTCTAATCATGTTGCTTTGCTGCATCTGAAGGTCTTAAAATGTCCTATTGTGTAATTGACTAGCAAGGACTGGAATCATAGTGGAGTGATATTTTCAAGAGGTATAGCAATTAAGATAAGATTGCACTGTGAGATTTAATCAACCAAGCCACTCAGAGCTGTTTAATAAAAGTGCGTGCCATTTATAGAACATTTGTAGAGCTTGTTTGATTTATAAAAATAAAAGAATGGATGTAGATTGTTTATCACTGCACTAATAAGATATAGTTACCTTTATTCAGTGCTGCAAAGTCTCACAAACACACGTATGTTCATAAATCATGTCTTGAACACTGGGTGAGCCGATTTGTTTTAGAGATACAAGAAATTTATCAGTTTAACATATTTGCTAATTATTTGCACACATATATTGTTCTGTAAATATCTTTATATGTTCAAAACAAAACTGTGACATTTGAGACATTGTGACATGTTGCTTTCAATTATTTTATATCTCTTGCAAAACAGTAGGAATTTCCTAAATGTTTACTTTTATCCCTGTGCTACTGTTGGTAGATTACAAATTGTAGTACATGACAGAAATTGTAATTAAAGCTTAAATCTACATTACTTATGTAGTTATGTATTCTGACTAGGATTTAAATATATATATATATATATAAATATATATATATATATATATATATATATATATATATATATATATATATATATATATATATATATATATATATATATATATATATATATATATGCACTACCTGACAAAAGTCTTCTCATCGATCCCAGTTGTAGCAAACAAGAGCAAACAAGAGCAACAAATAATAACTTGACTTCAAGTTGATCATTTGGAAAATGATCAATCATCACAAAAACTGCATAAGACCTATTAAAAATCCCAAGTTTCTCACAGAAATCAGTCAAGTTTGTTGAAGGAAAAGTCATGGTTTAGTGTTATATTCAGAATGGGGGTATGTGAGAGATCTGCAGAGTGGATGGAAACATCAACAGCCTGAGGTTTAAAGACATTTGTGCTGCCCATTACATTACAAACCACAGGAGAGGGCAAATTCTTCAGCAGGATAGCGCTCCTTCTCATACTTTTAGCGTCCACATCAAAGTTCCATAAAACAAAGAAGGTCAAGGTGCATTATTGAGCATGTCTGTGGTAAGATGAAGGAGGAGGCATTGAAGATGAATCCAAAGGATCATGCAGTCATCCAAGCTCATGGAAGTCATACACAATATTAATTCTTTTTCCACTGCACCATGATTTTATTTTATGTGCTGTACATTATTTATGTTAAGTGACAAGTCCTAATTAAATAATTAAAAATCAAGGCATGATCATATTTTATTATTATTTATTATTATTTGTTGTTGTTGTTCCTTAAACTTGGATAGTTAACAAAACTTTTATCAGGTAGTTTATTTAAAAAAAAACTATTATTATTATTTTTATTTTTTGCTTTAATTTGCCCCATAATGAAAAGCATTTAGATTTTTTGGCACATCAGTATTTCATAAGACATAGAATTAAAATGAGAAATATATTATGAGTACTTGACTTGTGTGGATAATTTGTAATCATGTAATCCATTAACTGTAATTGAATTATTTGTAATACTGCCAAACAAAATACATTTGAGGTCAGTTGGTATGCAAGCCTGGAACTATTTATTTATTTTTTTTCAGAAAATAATAAATGTAACTAATTATTCAATGACTGAATATAACCGAAACCATGTCATCCAGAAAAAAAAAAAAAAAACTGAAAAAGTCTCACAACCAACAAACAAAACATGCAAATAAAGACAGGGTTTAGTAACATGAAACATCAGTAGTTAGAAACTTAAAAGTAAATAAGGAAATGACAATTCTAAACTATAATGCATTTTAATTGCGTTCTCTTCCTTTTTGTGATTGTCTTACTGCACTCATATGCTTGGCAGTGTAAGCAGAAACATGAATTGACAATGAAATTGCTTCCCGTCCTTCTCTCTGAACACATTAGGACCACTTTAGCAGTTTTTATTGTTGTCGGTTTCCTGTTTGCCATGTTGATTGTGGTATGGAAAAATGGGGACACTTTTTTCTCCCTCTAATGTGGTTGAATGCAAATGCAAACAAATCTGTTTCAACACAAGACCATTTCAAACCACAAAGACAAAACCATTATTGTCATGAACAATAGAGTGCTGATAAGTTTGAAAGCGTTTTAAAACGACATGCTGTTTACTGTAATCAATACACTTCAGAGCTTGATGAAAATGACCAGTAATGGAGCGTTTTTTCTGTGCTTTTAATGGTGGGTGGAGCATTTAGCTCGTTTACAGGGTTTGTTCTTGAAAATAAAATTTAGGCATTATTCATTCAACCTCATGTTTATGCAAGATCCTTTACTTTCAGGACACAAAGGAAAAAGATTGTTGTTGAGAGATTTCTGTTGCTAATCTAAAGTCTATTCACATTCTGATACATCAAAATTGCACATATCCAAAATAAAATATACATAATTTAAATAAAAAATTAAATAGAAAAAAATAAAATCAATTGTTCTTGACAAGACTTTATTAGAGGAACAATTTATTTTAGTCTTTATTTCACAATTATTAAACCACTATTCTGATTCTCATATATAATTGGCTTAAATTTCCAAACCCAATTTAAACATACTGCATTTGTGTCATAGATTGTAATTTCAAGAAATTTTAATCGAGAATGTGATTGTCTAGATTTTAAATAAGTGATTAAATAATAAAGATTGTGCCTGTTAAAATATTGATTACTGATTAATGCTCATGTACTTGAAGATAACATCTTTACCTTGGACAGCTCTTTGGAATCTACTTCACACATACATTAGTGTATATCAAATGAGATATCATTTATTTTGGGTGTGTCAAAAAGTCAGTTTAGTCTTATTAGCGTATTTATTTATTTTCCAGAGCAAACAGTGGCTGAAGACAAACTTTTTTTTTATTTTTATACATACATACATTTACATATACATACATCTATACTTTACTTCCTAATCTGCAATTGCCTCTCTGGCTATACCACTAACTGTACTCAAAAAAACAAAACAAAAAAAAAACTTACATTACTAACGCTTTCCTTCTTAGACTTTACACACCTGAAACAGCACTTATTCATTGTTGCTCTTATAGCTGTGTAAATTGCTTCCTTGTCCTCATATGTAAGTCACTTTGGATAAAAGCGTCAATTAAATGACTAAATGTAAATATACATATTTAATATTTTTAAGACACTTCTATATGGCTTAAAGTGACATTTAAAGGCTTAACTAGCTTAATTAGGTTAACTAGGCAGATTAGGGTAATTAGGCAAACTACTGTATACAGATGAATTGGGCTGGCTAAATTGTCCGTAGTGTATGAGAGTGTGTGTGAATGTGTGTGTGGATGTTTCCCAGAGATGGGTTGCGGCTGGAAGGGCATCCGCTGCGTAAAAACTTGCTGGATAAGTTGGTGGTTCATTCCGCTGTGGCGACCCCAGATTAATAAAGGGACTAAGCTGACAAGAAAATGAATAAATGCTTTTATTCTAGTCGAAATAAACAAATAAAACTTTCACCAGAAGAAAAAATATTATTAGACATACTGTGAAAATTTCCTTGATCTGTTAAAGATCATTTGAGAGATATTTTGAAACAAAATAAAATTCAAAGGGGGATAATAATTCTCACTAATATTTTGTAATATAATTTATATGTTCTATTTTTGAACTCTCAGCCTCAACTGTTCTGCTTTTTATAACAGCTTTTAAGATACCAATAATTATTAAAGATTATTTAATTTCCTTTTTTAATTATTTGTATGAAATACTTGTTTATTTTTTTTAAATAGTTTTCTTTGAGGCGGTTTTTTTATTTCTTTAAGTTGGTTTAAATTCTAGATTCTTAATCAGCTGCTTATTGACCTGTTTAAGCTCCCTTTCCAATTAGCCAATCACTGTAGCCCTGTACTAATAGGCACTCATTTATGAAGGCTTGCATTCATGCACAGTAGACTGAGGAACCTTGGAGCTCCTTTAATTGTACTTGTGAGTGTACTGTACATGAGCAATGTAAAAGTGTTCCTTTGTTTTATTTTACATGTATGTTTTGATTTGCGGTTTATGGTTTATTTTATTTGATGAATGGTGTATTTGATCTTATTGTTTAAAATGTATGTGTTTAGAACCACACAAACTTCCATACCCATGTATATAAGTATCTACTTGATGTTTCATTCAGCTATTTCCTGTGCCTTACATGAGTTTTGGACAAGTAAACTTTCATTGCATTGGATTTCTGGATTGAAGTCAGACACTTCCTAAATTCTAACCTCTTCTTTACAGTTATTGTTCAATAAATATTATTTTGTATAATGATAGTTTAAAATGTGTTTTGTTTTGTGAATACTATTTTTCAAGATTTAAATGCTCAGTCATGCTTGATGCATGTGATTCAATGAGATTGATTTTTGCATGTCACGTGTACATTCACAATTCCACAAGAACAACAAGAGCAAGTTTGTTCTTGGTTTAAAAAAAAATTTAAAAAATCCTTCTGTTTGTTTGAATACACTGTAAAAAGCCAAAAGTTCCTTTTACTTAAAGTGAGGAAACCCATCAAATTAAAAACGATAAGTTGACTTTACTTTAAAAAAAACTTCATAACTCAGAACTGTTGACTTAATTTGTATAGTTTTGTGCATGGTTAATTTTCTTCATGATTTTCAAGTCAAATAAAATCACCATGCTTTTCCAGCATGAAGGTCTAGTGCTGTGACCAAATTTCTTCAAATGATAAATAACAGAAATAGTTCACTAATGTATTAATTAATCCTACAGCAGGGGATATTAATAATAAAAATTAAACATTTATTAAAAATATTGCGTGTAAACCATTTACATTTATTTGTTTAAATTGTAAGGCAATGGATTTACAAAATAAACTAAAATGAACCAATCAACTTTGAAAGCAACAGGTGTACTCCCTTTTTAAAATAAAGCCAACTAATCACTTTTTAATATAGTGTAAAAACCTAAATGAAATATGTTCATGACGCAGACAAAATCATATCAAGACGGGTTGACTTAGCCAGTAGCTTGCTCTCTGCAACTCTCACATGGTTGCTAAGTATCGCTGTGTCCTGTCAGTACCTTGATGGGAGACCACATGGGAAAGCTTGGTTGCTACTGAAAGTGGTGTTAGTGAGACCAGTGGGGAGCGCTCAACCTGTGTTCTGTGTGGGCTCTAATGCCCCAGTATAGTGAAGGGAACTCTATACTGCTCAGTGGGCACTGTCTTTTAGATGAGATATTAAACTGAGGTCCTGTGTCTAGAAAAGTGCTATAGAAATGTAAGGAATTATTATTATTATTATTATTATTCAGTATTAGGGCGAACTGATTTTTAATGGAGTCATATAAATCTTTCAGAGTTTATGTTTATTAGTGTTTGGAAAAAGGTGCGCATTTTATATGGATTGATTGTATGATTGAAAAAGTATGACTTTTTAAAATTTTGTGGTGAACAAACCCATTAACTGATTTGATTATATATATATATATATATATATATATATATATATATATATATATATATATATATATATATATATATATATCTATATATATATAAATAGGGGGTGAAACGATACGCATATTCGTTGAACTGTTCGGTACAAGACTTTCGATTCGGTACGCATTACAAACCAAGAGATTCAATTCAGACTAACATCTAAAAAGATAAAAGGGAATAAGTACAAAATATAATGTTTTCAGTGCAACAACGCTCAACATGGCATCCCAAATGACATGGCAGACAACATGCTGCCTTCCCCGCTGTCATATTAATCAGTAAACCATCGCTTTTGAACTCAGAATATCACTTTATTAAAGCATCCACTCATTAGCATTCTTGCTAGCTTCTGTGTCAGCCTGGCTGCTCGTGCTGGCTCCGCCCGCGTTGCTCCAGTAACCTTGGACCCCCGACACAAAAGAGCCAACCTCCAAACACTACTCCAGGCACGTGCTACACTAGCTCCCAAAATGGCTAGTAACGTTAATGTAATCCCAGACATCCCAAGTTTCCTGGAAGCTTCAGTAGAGTCCTGGATGCCCGCAAACGAATGAAAATCTTCTGGAAAACGCGCGTCTCCCCCCTGGTCCTTAAATACGTCGCACACCCCTCTCCACCGTATCCCTCCCAGCTCTTCAGGCACGTTGGGCACAACTCACCCCCGCCGCTCAGGTACATCACACGCCCACGCCCCCACCACTCTTCAGATACGTCGCGCACCATCACCGCTACTAAGAGAGTGGTGAATATCAAACATCTGAGAGATCTTAATCGGTAGTGAAAATGTCAGGTTTTAAGAAAATGTTAAATGTAATAGAGCCCCATTACATTATTCCTTCAGAAGCCCATTTTAGTCAGATAATTCCTGCTTTCAGACCCACTGAAATGGCAGGTGACAGTCAAATCAAGCAGATCTGTGCTGTCTGAGGAAAAGGTGGACACTCATCTTTCTGAAAAAAAAAATACTTAAAAATAGATTGAAACTGAGTTCCATATACAAACTAAATTTCATCTTTTCTTTTTATTTGTTTATTACAATATTATGTTTATTTTTTATAGGAAGCTTTCTGGTTTTGAGTATAAAGAAGGATTTGTTTTAATTGCTGCTAAGCAGAAACACCAGAAGTATTGCTCTATCACTGTTTAATGTAAAAGAAAAAAAAAACAGGATCATACTTTTATGATGTTAGTTTTAATACATTAAAAAATTAAATCAGAGAAATCCTCAGGCTTTTTTCTTTTTTTGCTGTATCGAAAACGTACTGAACCGTGACACCACTGTATCGTATATATATATATATATATATATATATATATATATATATATATATATATATATATATATATATATATATATATATGACAAACACTTTGGATACTACTACAACTAAAAGTGATTGGACCATAATACAACCACAATTGAAGTTCAGCCTGACCCATCTACTGTAAATCTCCTCTAATGATACAGTATTTATGATCTTAGAAAGCCTAAGGGAATGTCATACAAGCTTTGCTACAGTAAATTGAACAGACGATCAAAGCGAAGTGTAGGCTTGATTATATTCCCCAGGTGGTCATCATCGCCCCTTCAAATTACTGTCCAACATACTGACATCTCGCAGATATTTATAGGTCTGTGTGAAGAGTGTCTGTCGAAGCCACGCACAAACATTCTCCCTTTGAGCTAACATTCATTATCATGCAGTGACACTTGTGTCCAATACGCCTACATCATTACTTTCAAAAAACTACACGAATAGCAGAACTAATGATTAAGATCAGAAAGCAGGACTGTGTAATTTTAAGTGACTGGTTTGCAGCTGTGTTGTGTTCAGTAACATCATAAAAACCCTCTTTCTGGTGGAAGACTGGACTTTGGAAAGCCTGCGGTTTGGTAATCAGCGGAAAATGATTATATTTCCCACTGTGAGCTGTTTTTAGTATGTTATTGTTGCTGTTACATACATTGTGTGCCGACGGGCAAGAAGGAAACTCTGTTATCACTTTGGAACAGCAGCTGCTGCGGCACAGGCATAATTTAGGATGTAAACTCAAATGGAGTCCTTGAGATTAGACACAAATGAATCATGTGGATAATTGATTTTCTGATTAGAGGTAATGTACACAGCAGCAGGTGCCAAATGTTGCTGCTGGCAGCGGTGTAATTAAATATATTAAAGTCAGTGCAAATGAGGCTCAATAATTTTTAAACGCAGACAAAATAAAAAAAAACTATCATGAAATGTTGAAATTCAAGAAACGCAGAATGTGATATATGGATTATGAAGTCAAACTAAATATATTAATTATTTAAAAACAGCACCATCTAAATTAATGACAAAAAAAAATCATTCTCAAAAAGTTTTTTATCCAAGAAAGGTGCACGTTAATAATTTGTTTTATATAAAGTATTCATTCATTGCTTTTTTTTTTTTTGTCTTCAAATTTTTCTCTTTCAAATTTTTTTATTTTTCTGAAGTTTAAAAAATTAAATAAATAAAGTCTGTAATTAAAAGCATACCAAATTTATTAAAATAATTAAACTTGGTTAAATTTACCGTTGATGTTAAAAACATTAATAATTAAAAACTGATCAAATTTATAGTTTTAAAAACCCTATGAAATCAGTTTTACATTTTATATCAAATTCTGTTTCATTTCCTGATAAAATGAAAGTGTAAAAACTATTTTGTAGTAAATATTCCTTAAACTGAGTTTTGATTATTAATAAGATTTTATTAGTACTTTGAGAAATGAATTCTTCTGTAAAATAGAACCATATTTCCACATGATACATTTAATAATTTTCTATATGAATTTTTGAAGTTAAAGTGAAATTTTGTTTTGAGTATTGATTGTCAGGATTCTGCCACTTCAGTCTTGTTAATTTGGTCACACTTTATTTTGTTGGTCCATTTGTTGAATTTAAGTTTCAACCAATTGCAACTAATTCTCCTTAGATTATAAGTAGACTGTTGGGTTGGGGTTGGGGTTAGGGTGTAAGTTGATATGTACTTGCAAAGTTTCTTATAATCAGTTAAATGTTTGTTAAAGGAGCAGTACCAACAGATATTGAGCAGACAGTCTACTAATACTCAAATGGACCATCAAAATAAAGTGTTACCGTAAATTCTAGTTTTGGTGGTAGAGTCTAGGCACTAGTCCTGTTTTGTCTTGTATGCCATGCTCGGCTCGAGTTTTTGGCTTGGGTCGAGCGCTCTTATTCTGTTCTTGTCTGTCTTGTATGAATGCTGACTTGGCAACGCTCGGGCCGTCCAGCATTTGACCTTTATATTTGCTCATCTTTCCCATTTTTGACTCCTATGCCATCATAAATTGTGAACTTTACCAATAAAAGAAGGCTTTGAGGTATATTTAACTTTTAATTATTCAATTGTACAAATTCTGACTGAGGAAAGTTGAATGAGATGGCCATTTGTTTTTAGTCACCTAGATGAATTAAAAACAAGTTTTACCAGTTTACATTTTTTAAATGATGGATGATAATTAATTTGTATTTAAAAATAAATATTTAAAAAAATATTTCAAATGCTAATCTCATAACATTTAATTGTAGTAATTTACAGTTCAAATGCAAATTTGTCAATAAATGCTTCTTGATAAAAGGGTATGGTAGGCACGAAATTGTAGGAAATATTTTATTACATCAAAAGGTGTGGTTATTATCACCATCTGACAAGCTAATCCAGCAAATTTTTATGCTTACAATGTCACTAAAATGCATTATTTAACCTCGCATGAGGCCAAGAACTACAAATAAGGTCCACAAAAAAGAGCCACCCATTTCAATAGGCTGGCTACGAGCATGTTGCATGTGTGAGTGCACAGTAAGCGTTTTCATTGATCGTGTGCTCGTGTCTTGCGATCTCTGTTTGTGTTGTTGTGTTTAGCACGTGGTTCACGTTTACAAGTGTGGAGTGTTTTAATGTTGTGCTTCATGTGAACACATGGTTAATGAGTTCTCATTATCTGCATGTTTTAGTCCTATTTTATGTGTGCACATGGCTTGTGTTGTGTCTTCTGTGCTCTCCCATCTATTGTCTAGTCCCACCCTCCTTGTTAACCCATTATTAGTTCACCTGTGTGTTTGCTAATTCTTTCTCTTTTTAGTCTCCTCTTGTCTGCTCTCTTGTACCAGTTCATCATATGTTGTGTCCTGTTGAGTCGTGTCCTGTTTGTCCATCCCTGATCCTTGCCAACACGGCCCAGTCAACTTTGTTTGTTTGTTTGTTTGTTTGTTTGTTTGTTTGTTTGTTTGTTTGTTTATTTATTTATTTTTTGTTAATGTTTTCACCCCTTTGGGTTGTTTTTGTTCTCCTTTTGCTTTATTTTATAATTAATAAATATCCATTTCAGTTTTGCACTTGAGTCTTCTTCCTTTCCCCACCTACAGCCGTGCACCTTGTTTCATTTACACTGACTTTTTATATATTTGCACCTTTTTTGGCTTATTATTTTTATAAAAACACTATAGCATTGAGTTTTTTTTAGATATAAAAGTCTATAAAGCACTTTTTTTTTGATTATTCACAATAAAATAGCCAGAATCATTCCATTCCATGATATTCAGCTGATCCGATCCATGCCTACAGCATTGCAATAATCCTTTGCATCCTTTAAGGAAAACAAATGTCAAATGGCTAATGTTTGTTTCTTATTAAACTAGTTTAAATTTTCTCGCTCTAACAGAGATAAAAAATAGCACATCTCACCTTTAGGGAAAAAAGCATTTAAATGTCACAACGTGTAGCAATTGACGAGCTTCAGACCAACCGCAGTGCAATAACAGCTCCATGTGGCTTCAGAGTCCAGAGCCGAAAATCTATTTCCTGTCTACAGGTGTGCTTTTTTTGTCAATCAATAACCGCTCTGAAGTGATTTCCCTCCGCAATGGTACAAAAATATCCAGATGATTCACTTTTGCTTCTGCGAAGTGGAAATTCAGCTGCCTCTCAACATGAGGCTGTTCTAATTTTAGCACCTCTCTGTCTCGCAGCCTTTTCTTGCTCTCCGTCTCCGTCTCCGTCTTTCTGCTTGTGTGTGTGACATTCGCTCTCCATGTCAGATGAACATACACTCAGTTGCTGAGGTTTTAGAATAAATCATTTATCACATTTACCACTCTTTTTTAAGGTTAAGTTCAATCTAGAAACAGATCATTTGTCTTTAAATAAATCATTTAGAAAGCAGTATGTTTTCAGTCGGTGCATGGAGCTCAGTGGAGCCCACAGGTTTTGCCAAAGGGAGAGATCAATGACTTGGAACAGGTGCCGTTTTAGCCAACACTGAGCTTGAGAGAAGAAGAGAAAGGCAGGGTTTTATGCACATCAATGAAACTTGAAAGCTTAACCCCCAATACCAGCATGATATGGCCCTCATATCTCTTAATATCTCCTCTACATGAGGACGAGTGCTTCACTGTGCTAATAACATGACACTTCCGTCCTCCTTTTAGTGTCTCAACAGTTCTATATGAAATGCTTACATATTGTGATGCTGTTTGTTGTCAGGTTCTGCATGCATTATGAAAACCAGCATGTTCAATCATCTGCTTTAACCCAGAAAATATAATAGTTTTAATTAAAGGAAAACAAAATATGTTGGTATTTGAAATCCCTTCTATTCATCTTATTCGGCAATGTGGTGGTAAGCTCTTTTCTTTGATTGTTTTAGGTCTTCTGTTCTGATTCGTTCACCTAAGGGAAAAATGACTAGAAGAAAATGGCAGTAAATCATCAAACTACATGCTCTTGAAACATGTTTATTATAATAGATAAAAATGAAACTAATATAATAAGAAAATACTATTTTGCAACCTTGTAACAAATGGGATATTTTTTGTTTTTCTCCTGTTGTGCTCAACAAATAACCAATTGAAAAGAGAAGGGTCTCATGACCTTAAGGTTAACTTCACACCTTTCTCCAATTTTCAGAAGGTAAAATACTGACCAAATAACCAGAGAAGGGTCTCCGGAACTTAAGGTTAACTTTCCCAAATTTCAGGAGGTAGAATATTGACTCTAGATAATCATGCTGACACTACAAACCTCAAATTTGTGCTTTGCAATCAGAAATAATGTGCAACTAGCTGAGAGAGGAGGTGGGCCTGATTAACTCACACTTCACTCTTACCTAATAGGCCGACCTTTGGCCAGCACCCAAATTTTGACTATAAAGGTGAAGATTTTTTGCTGAAACATTGGAAGCTCAGCCGTGGGATAAGCACACATCGCCTGGCATTCTCGGACACACATGTTGGTTTTCCAATATGACTGCAACGGGCTCCCCAGGCTTTGAAGAGGAAAATGATGGCACGTCTCTGAAGTTGTATATACTTGTATATACTTGTATCAAATTTTCATTTTCTGTATTTTATTCATGTAATCTCATCTTTATTTTACATTATAAGCCTTTTATGCAATTATGTTGTATTTTGATTAATGATGTTCATGAGCATGATTCATGATTATTGAATATTATTGTGATAATTGATATCAGCTGTGTGTTCCAGCAATAAACAGTTGTATTGTTTGATTAGTATGGTGTATGGACTTAGCACCACACTTGTCTCACTTGAGTAAAAGTTTAAACCATACTAAAATATTTTT
Organism: Danio rerio; assembly: GCF_052040795.2. Taxonomy (NCBI): domain Eukaryota; kingdom Metazoa; phylum Chordata; class Actinopteri; order Cypriniformes; family Danionidae; genus Danio; species Danio rerio. The sequence goes on from NC_141030.1 coordinate 29,573,558, forward strand.
GGTATGCTAAAAATATTTACATACTAAAATTTGGGGCATACTAAAACAAACCTCAAGCAGCATAACGAGTTGTTTTTAACTGCTAAACATCAAAGGAGACTGAAAGTCTTGAGCCAATAAGGTTCCAATGGCTGTCTCAGCTTGTTCATAAAAGAAAAAAGGTCAATAGTTACTAGATACAAATCAAATTGTGTTTTGGAACTTGGTCCAAAAGTGTGGTCAAAAGTGTTTGTCAGATTTTAGTGCACCTTTAACAAGAACATGGGCTTTACGTCCACTCTATTTAAATAATAAAAGCAAGGGTCCATACTGTATCAAACTAGCAAGTAGGTGTTTTACTGCCTAAAGAAACATATCATTTCTGCCTAATATGATGCCTAAACTGAATGTAAAATCATGGGAATTGTTGTGTCGGGACTCCTGCAGAATGTCACGATCACACAAGGAAGGTAAAACTTCAAGGACATTTATTCAAAAGTTTCAACAACCACAACAGGAGAAGCAGGTGAATGGCACTAAGGAGAGGGAGCAATCTCACACATAAACAATTCAGTAGATAGGCTCAATGCTGTGGTTAAATGCCAATAAATGAATAGTCACTTCCCTTAAATAGATGCAACTGCATTCGCAGGAGAAGAAGAGCATCCACTGAGGAGGAAAGACAGGGAGGACCATGCGTCTTAGATTCCAGCCGCTGACTGAGTAAGGTGAGTATTTATGGTGAGTGGTGAGTGCAGGTGATCAGTAATCAGGGAAATCAGTAATGAGGGAGAGCAGTGGTTTGGACTGCAGGAATGAGCCGAGGGTGTCACACAGAAATCATGTTCATGGGTGAGCTAAAATATTCAAAACTTATTATTATGGTAGAATGTGTAAGACTGAGATTTACTGAAGTGAAACGAGACCTCTGAAGCAACCACTGATGAGACATGAGCCCAGCGTGACACGAAAGCAGCAGAGCTTTTATTATGTCTCACTCTAATGTTTCTGGTTCTCGTAATGATAAAGTGTTGAAGAAGCAGCTTTGTACTAAATATATTTCTGTTTTCTAAATTCTAAAAGCTGGTTCTGTTATAATTCTGCTGTGCACAACATGTTAAAGCATCGTTGGTGTTTCCTGTTTTCTATGAAACTGGAAATCAAGAATGTATAACATCATTAGCATGACGACACAGCACATGTTCTGTGTCACTAGCTAAAAATTTATATTTTTCTGGATTTAAACATTCTCCAAAACATTTGGGATAATGTAAGTACACAAGTCAGCAAAATAAATAATACTGTTCTAGTGGTTTGGGGATTTTTAAATGAAAAAAATCTTACATATTGTGCCTTTAAGGCAACAACATACTCTAAAACAAAATCGAAGAATGAACTCAACTTAAGCCACAAAATAGGATAAGGATAAGAGGAGAAATGGTTAGAAAGATCTTTAACAATCCCTGAAGTCTTTTTTAAAATTTGTAGATTTGTAAATTGTTAGCAATTTAAGAAGTGAAGTAAAACCAGTAGACAACCGCTGATCAAACAAATTTATCCTCATCATTGTTGGCATTTGTTTCTGAAGTGCTCACACTATTATTATTATTATTATTATTATTATTATTTAATATTTTTCAATATTTCTTCACAAGAAATTGTGTTTCCCCCACATGTCCAAAAACATACAGTATGGTATAGGTAAATTGCGAAACTAAAAAATGTCTGTAGTGTATGTGTGTAAATGAGAGTGCATGGGTGTTTCCCAATGATGGGTTGCAGCTGGAAGAGCATCCGCTGCATAAAACATATGCTGGATAAGTCAACAGTTCATCCCGCTGTGGCGACCCCAGATTAATAAAGGGATTAGGCCGAAAAGAAAATGAATAAATGAATGAATGAATGAATGAATGAATGAATGAATGAATGAATGAATGAATGAATGAATGAATGAATGAATGAATATTTCTTCACAATTGTAGCTTGCCAGACTGTATAAACATGATCCTTGTGTCACACTGTAGATGTCGTAATGTCAGACTGAACAACAATTAAGACGTATCAAACACAGACACACACACTCATTTGGAGTTTAACAACATCAGTGCATGACAAGTTCTGAAATGACACCTGTGGGAATATAAATTTCTATATTCCAATTCCAAATGAACAATAATCTAAATATAACTGAAAAGTTATATTATTTGGTTTTTCATTAGCCCATTTCATTCAAAACTCTAGCTAAGGTGTGACATTAAAACCTCTCAGTTCAAAGCACGGCTGTCTCTATTGTCTAACAAATGGCTAGGTAACTTTCAAGCTGGTCAAGGCGCAGGACAGGTTCTGACTCCAGTACTTCATTTGCACGTTTTGTTATCATGCTAAAATGTAACATGAATGAGTACTAATATGCTGATGAGATTGGAGCTAGGAAATGCAATTTACCCTGCTGACAACAACATTTCATTTACATGTGTTTTTAAGCTATCTCCACCTAGCGACTCCCCTCCTCCTAAAAACACATTATAGACTCAATTTAGACTTGTTTTCAGACTTGTGATCAAACTTGCAGACTGCAGACCCATGGACTTCTTGAAGACACTGTATGACTGCAGACTAACACGTCTCAATAAAGGAATTCTGCTTGTTTAGAGTCTCCTGGACTGGGTTTTCTCTCTTAACTCATTCATTAATTATTTTACAACACACCTCAGGAACAACATACACTAAAAAATTCTGGATTTGTCGTAACTCAACATTGGATTTCTCCATACATTGGGTGTGTGTTGTATGTAATGTATGGCAACCTCTGAAATAAAGACTAAGCCAAAGAAAAATTAATAAATGAAATAATTAAAAAATAAATTATCAGTAATCACTTGCTTTTTCAGTAGATAACCAATTTAATTTCAGTAACCAATTACACCCACAACTGGCCCTCATTTATGTAAAAGTAAAGTATTTAAGTAAAAAGAAATGTCATATGTCCATATGTACATACTAAACCTGAAGTGCAATTTCAAGAGAAAGCGGGGAGATGTGCAGCTTTAATGAGGCTTTCTGATCTTCAAATAAACCATACAACTGCCCTCATTATCACCGCAAAACATGAGAAATGTGTTTTGTGGGAGTGAAACAGGACAGTTTAATGCTCTGTAAAGGTTGAGCTCACAGTGTGGGTCTATAAGTCTCTGCCTGTGTGACGTCTGTTAATGGTGCAGACGCCAGTGTCACACACTGAGGAGCAAAGGAAGAGGGAAACAATATGAGATGACGAAAAAACCCATGGTGTGTGTTTCAGCTGCACACGCTTTAATAAAGGGTTTGTGGGTGAGGCCTGAAAATGGCAGAAAGGCATGTAAATGTATATTTTAACAGACATTGTTCGTAGCTTTGGATTCACCAGAGTTGTTTGCAATTTTTAAGTAAAGTTAATTCATAAACAAATTTCGAGAGGATCACGTGCTTATGATTGTTCACAGCTGTTCCGACTTTAGCTAATAACTGATTATCCTATCAGACGATCCTTAACTCAAATAACCAGACTTTTCTCATCTCAATGTCTTCGTCTCGAACTCCCCTCTTGCAAGTTTTTTTTGTCATTAAAGCTGTTAAATACACCGTTATTTAGATTTTTGTCAAATATTTTTGATACTTTCCTTCAAATCAAAGTTTGTTATGTTAATTTCCCTTGTCTGGTTCTAGCTTTATAACACAAATGCTCTTAGGTAAATGAAACGGGTAACGTGGCTCACAAATGAGCAACTGAAATTGAGAGAGGAAAAAAATAAAATAAAACTAATGTTTGCATGCCTTTACAACTGCAACCCAATACTGGAACAATATATACATGCATTTATATATAAAATTGAAATAATTTAACTTTAAAATCCTACAAATTTGTAATATAATTCTTAAATTTTATAATTATTATAAATAAAAGAAATTATTATAATTACATTTTTGTGAGACTTCCAAAAACTCATATAAAAATGTCAATGTTTATTTCAATAGTACTATAATTTTTACATTTCAAAGTTATTTTCAATAAATAATAAAATATGATTTTTTTAAAAACATTTTATTACAAAATTTTATAATATAGCCATGTGGTATAATTTGATGTACAATACATTTTGTCTAATAATATTGTAAAAAATGCAAATGGTTATTTAAATATATATTATAACGAATCACACAACTAATGAGTTCACTTTCTGGAATATTGAAGGATTGTTCAATTCATTTACATCTATGTGTGTCCATATCACTTCACCAGTTTAATGAGTCTCATTTGAGCCAATCATTAAAGTTACAGACTAAACTTTTTATAATGAGTACAAAAACAGCAGAGCGGTCAATTATTGCGCCATAATAACAGTGAGAGTATTGATGATTTGTGAGTAGCTGAATCTCCTCAATGTTATTTCAGAGCGAGTCTCAGCAGCCCACGCACTAAATGAAGCTCAAGGCGCTAATTAGCAAATCTGTGATTGCGGTTCAGGCCTCTGACTCCTTGCCATCAGAGCCTGATCATGAAAGCTAAATATAGAGATATAAAAGGAGAAATGAAAAAAAAAACCTGTTTGACTCTTACAAAATGTAGAAAAAAGCTATAAATGTACTCTCGAAAATGCACTTGTAAATACACTGTAATATAGCTGATAATCAGACTTATGTATTAAAAAATGTGATATGATTATACAGTATCTTAGTGAGTGCAGTTTGATCAAATATTAGTGAATCATCTTGAATGTGATTTAACAACATTCAACAAACAGAAAATGAATGAAGGCTAATGCAGTTAAGATTTGTTGGCTTGGCAATTTTATTGTCATGTTTATATTCATACAGAGACGAGTCAAGCCTTGGTTCGCATTGCCGGTGAAAGTCAGACTTGTTTCCAGTGCATTGGACTCTCTAATTCTCACTAATTCTATTCATAATTTTTATCTCAGGGTTTTGTTCATGAGTGAGGGAAGGATGGAACGTGAGATTGACAGGTAGACTGGTGCAGCAGTAATGCGGTCGATGTATCGGTTCATTGTGGTAAAGAAGGAGCTTAGCCGAAAGGCAAAGCTTTCGATATACCGGTCAATCTACGTTCCTACTCTCACATATGGTCATGAGCTTTGGATCATGACCAAAAGGACAAGATCTCGAATACAAACGGAGTGTCCTTCGTGAGTTTCCTTCGAAGGGTGGCAGGGTGCACTCTTATGGATAGGGTGAGGAGCTCTGAAGTCTCTCCTAAGACTGCTGCCCCTGTGACCCTGCTCCAGAAAAGCAGCAGAAAATGAATAAATGTTTATATTCATAATGACAAGCCATGTTTTGATGTACAAGCATAAAAATACACTCATTAAAAGGTGAATTATTAGATAAAAGATAAATATTCCTTTTATTAATTTATTTATAAATATTTGTATTGATTTAGGCAACGCGGTGGCGCAGTAGGTAGTACTGTCGCCTCACAGCAAGAAGGTCGCTGGTTCGAGCCTTGGCTGAGTCAGTTGGCATTTCTGTGTGGAGTTTACATGTTCTGCCGGTGCTCAGTTTTCCCCCACAGTCCAAAGACATGCGGTTCAGGTGAATTGGGTAGGCTAAATTGTCCATAGTGTATGAGTGTGTATAGATGCTTCCCAGAGATGGGTTGCAGCTAGAAGGGCATCCACAGCTTAAAACATATGCTGGATAAGTTGGCGGTTTATTCTGCTGTGGTGACCAGATTAATAAAGAAACCAAGCAGAAAAGAAAATGAATGAATGAATGAATGAATGAATGAATGAATGAATTGGTTTATTTTTTGCAGACTCATTTTTTTAGTATTCTTTCCTACAAATGTTTGAATGAAATGTTTAATCAGGAAATCACTGAGCCCCATAAATTCCTGACAAAACATTAATCAGCTGAAAAGGTCATGCTATTATGAATTATTAGTGTTGTGATAACTCAGAGTGACTTTCCATATTAAACCAGAGCAGCTATACAATATTTACAAAATCTGCTATTTAACAGTATACCATATTTATTTATGCTTTCTAATGGCATTATGAGATCTTGATATATGCTCTGTCAATATTTGATGTTTAAACAAAGTGACTTTATTGCCATTTCTAACAGTCTACTCTAAAACAATACTTTGCACGCACAAAGGCATGATTTTTGATTATTATTAATGCTAATGCTGTTTAGACATGTCTGTGTGTCCTGAAATTCGCTAAAATGGCACATCTGTGATTTTGTTTTGATTTTGTGATCACTGAAACGCATTTTAATCATAATGACTCACAGCATGTCATCTTTCAGGTGTACAGACATTTATTTGCCATCCTTGGCTGCTTATGATTACTGATTTGCATATTGATCGAACATGCAAGAAAATAGGGCAAAATCTCTCTCTTAAGGCTGCTTATCTTACCTAGTTGCAGCCAATCAACATATCCGTTCCAAATCCAGTTTTTTTTAAATACATTTTAAGAAGAACGAAAACATCAAACAGAAAATAGTTCACATTTTTCACCTGTATGGAAAAGTTGGTTTTGCTGCCATGTCCTTGTGCATGTTATGTTTGACGTGAAGATTACAGACTGAACAGGCTTATCAGAACAGACGTGCAGATGGTTGAATTCACATGTTTAAATCAATTAAACCACGAAGGGTGAAAGATGTAGACGTATATGTTTGTAGATGTGTTCATGTTTGCAAGAGTTTCAGCTGAAATAAGCACTAGAGGCAGTGAAACGCCAACAACTTTTATTCCTTAAAGAGATAGTTCACCCAGAAATGAAAGTGTACTCACTATTTTCTCACTCTCAAGTGTTTCCAAACCTTTTTTTCCTCTCTGTTCAGCAAAAAATACGCTTTTTTGAAGAAAACTGAAACCTGTAGCCATTGACTTTTATAGTAAGAAATAAAAATACTGTGGTCCACAAAATATATTTTTTTGCATTTAAACGAAGAAAAAAAAAACTCAAAAAGGTTTAAAAGTAAAGTGTTAATAAATGATGATAGAATGAGAATTTTTGGTTGGAATATCATTTTAAGACCCAAAATATGGTTGCAATGCAAATTATCCTCAGGGCTTAGTTGTTATCTCCTCCAAACACTTTTATTTTAGAGCATGACTTTGTAAAATAATTTATATTCTATGACAACATCTCTGATTTTTCTGACCAATTCAACTTGTTTGTTAGCTAATAAGATGAGCTCCATGTTGTTTTTTAAAGGGGTTGAGTTATTCCCCACATGTAAAGAACCTATATGAGGATATATTTGCTTATTTAAAACCTATATGCAGTATATGATACATATGCAATATATATCCATGCAATATATGATACATACAGTTGAAGTCAAAATTATTAGCCCCCTTTGAATTTTTTTTTTCTTTTTTAAATATTTTCCAAATTATGATTAACAGGGCAATAACATTTTCACAGTCTGTCTTTTTAAACACCATTTTAAGGACAAAATTATTAGCCCCTTTTTTTAAGCAAATTTATTTATTTTTTGTCTACAGAACAAACCGTCGTTACACAATAGCTTGCCAAATTACTCTAATCTGCCTGGTTAGCCTAATTAACCTAGTTAAGCCTTTAAGTGTTACTTTAAGCTGTATAGAAGTGTCTTGAAAAATATCTAGTCAAATATTGTTTACTGGCATCATGGCAAAGATAAAATAAATCAGTAGATTAGAAATGAGTTATTAAAACTATTATTTTTAGAAATGTGCTGAAAAAAATCCTCTCTCCGTTAAACAGAAATTGGAGAGAAAAAATAAACAGGGGGTCTAATAATTCTGACTTCAACTGTATATGCACATATATACACTCATATATGCATATATATGCCACATATGGGCAAAATTGAGGTGCATATACGGCCAGGTCTCCTGTATTGCTTCTTTATATATACATATAAGCCCTACATACAAGTGCATACATATACATGCATAATGTGGCTCATGAATGTGCAACTGAAAATGAGAAAAAAAACATTGCAATGTTTGGTTCTCATGTAATTTTTATTAGAATTAGCTGACTATCTGTTATGAAGGGATTTGTTTTATGGACTAAAACGAGATGTGATGAGGCTTTAAATTAAATAGTATAACCGATTTATAATACTTGACACAATTTTAAAACTTACGCAAAATATGGAAGATGCGACCTAATAAACTGTTTTGCATTTTTAAAATGACTTTTTAATGTGGAGTTTTTGAAAGAAAAACACATTAAAAAGTCATCTTATTATATATAATTGTTTATTGTTATATATTAGTTCTTAAATAGATCAGATAACATCATTTGCTGAATCAATGCTATAAATTAGCAATATAAATTATTAGTTTAATCAGCAAAATTTGAGCTGAGCCATTACACATTTTAAATGCACGAAGGTGAGTCAACGATGACAGAATTTGTATGTTCTGAGAAATCTCTAAAAGCACTGAATACATCATGGTCCGTCAGCAGAATGTGTGTATGGATTTTTTCTAGAAGACAAACAGGCTGAAGGAAATCACTGCTTCCCTGGCTGGAAGCCCTGATGAGCATGAGTGTGTCTTTCTCTCTTAGATTAGCACAGTTCACTTAATGTTAACAAATCTGCTGTAGCTCTACATGGGTAAAGTCTGGGAGACACAAATAATTGGCTTTGATCGCCATTGTCTTCGGTGAGCCAAATGGCTTATTTGTTCCCTGTTGTTTCAGGTCACTGCAGCCAATAGAACCAATCAAGGGTACACAAATGATTGTGTAATCCAATTGTAAATACATTTAATTAATTAAATCCTACATATTGGCACCATCTCTGTTTGTCCAGATAAGGCTGGTTTGTGCCCTGCATTGTCGAAGTGATGGACCAAAACCGAGATAATCAGATAAAATGGTGATTAATTGTCACCTGGACAGCTTTTTTCCCCAATTGTGCATAATTAATAAAAAAACAGATGTGGAATATTGCACAAAAAATGTTGCATTCATTTGTGTTTCTGTGGTACTGTGTCATTTATTCTTTAAAAGTAAAACAGCATGATCGTTTATTATAATTAACCACGCATATGAGCAAAATAAATGAAAGTTATTTGAGGTGTTTTTAAAAATGAGCCATACTGGAGCACCATTCAGATGCTCTTCACGTTCTGCCTTTTATCTGTTCTGAACAATCAGCACAGCAGATCCACACAGTTTATCAGGGTCAACTTTACCTCAGTGATTATAAGTAGAATAAATATTCATTCTTTTATATTTAAAATGTTATTTTTGACAATAGGAATTTTGCTACTTTTCACCTTCAATGACTAGAAGGTTTTCTCTCTCTTTTTATCTCTTTAATATATATATAAGTACATACTATTTTATATAAACTAGTGTTTTGGTTTTGCTAAATAAATTTGCTAAATATTTCAAATAGTTTTTATAGTAAAATAGTTTTTCAAATAGTTTTTATTTACTTTTTACTTTACTTTTTTTATTAGAATAAAATTTGGTAAAATTGTTTTAGCATATTTTCAAGTTTTAAGTTGAAACCCAGCAGGGACACAACGTCATATGATGTAGGTATCTGTTTATATTTTGGATTTGACATCAGAGAGCAAAAACCAATGTCAGTTTAACGTCAAATGACATCCTAAATAGACATCCATACAACATAGTTTTAGGTTGTGGAATTAACCAACCAAAGTCCAACGTTTTCTTAACATCATAATGTGACGTCCATAGAACGTTACAGTCTAGCATCAGTAGACATTGATCTTTGGTTGGTTTAAATTTGTGGCATTAACTAACAAAAATCCAACGTCATTTTAAAGTCATAATGTGACATTCATCCAACGTCAAATTCTAACATTAGTAAACATTGAACTTAGGCTGGTTTTAGGTTGTGGAATTAAATAACCAAAGTCCAACGTCATCTAAACGTCATAATATGACGTCCATACAAAGTCAAAGTCTAACATCAGAAGACATTGATCTTTGGTTGATTTAAATTTGTGGCGTTAACTAACCAAAATTTCACATATTAAAGTCATAATGTGACGTTCATACACTGTCAAATTCTTACATCAGTAGACATTGATCTTAGGCTGGTTTTAGGTTGTGGAATTAAATAACCAAAGTCCAACGTCATCTAAACGTCATAATGTGACGTCAATACAACGTCAAAGTCTAACATCAGTAGACATTGATCTTTGGTTGGTTTAAATTTGTGACATTAACTAACTAAAATCCAACATCATATTCAAGAGTTCACACCTAGCTGATAATCAATGAAGCTTAATTGGCATGCTGTCCTGGGAGAGGGCCCTGAGCTTGTAGTATCCTTGAACCCATTGCTTCATCCTGTTAAAAGGGTGAGAGGGGAGTTCGAGCTCATGCAGGTCTTGAGAACTCCCCTGTTTGTCGCCGTGTGAGAAGTGTAAACTAAGGTTGTCTTGGGTGATAATTTGGTATAGTAGATTGGCTATGGTGCAAGTTTTTGGACGGTGAGAGGAAACCGGGGAACCCAGAGGAAACACACGTGAACACGAGGAGAACATGGAAATTCTGCACAGAACCACCAACCGGCTTGATAGGAGGTTGGACGAGTGGTGTTCTTGCTGTGAGGCAACAATGCTAGCCACTGGGCCACCATGTCGCCCTATCGGAAAAAAAGTGAGGGAAGTAGGGGTGGAAAGGGGGAAAACTTTAAGACGAACATAACTGTAGTGGAAAAACTCTGGTTATTTATAATGCTTCCGTAATCATTTAATAGGGCAGATTACGGCGCTAATGAGGTGCCAGCCGTGTTGATCATAAGCACGTGATCCTCTCGAAATTAGTTTATAAATAAACCACACTTTAACGTCATAATGCGACATCCATACAATGTCAAAGTCTAACATCAGTAACGTTGAACTATGGTTGGTTTTAGGTTGTGGCATTACCTAACCAAAATCCACTGACGTCTGTCTGATGTTGGGTTCTGACGTCAACCAGATTTTCATTTCCAACCAAAATCTAATGTCCTGAGGACGTTGGGGTACAATGTTAATCTGACATCATATTGACGTCCTGAGCCTGCAGGGAAAGCTGTAGCATTGTAGTATTTATTCAAATTTTGCAAAATTTGCTGTTGATAGTTCACCCCAAAATACAAAATAACATTTATTTATGATATTTTTATATACAGCGCATTTAAAAAATCAACCAAAGAAGTGCTGTACATAGGTGTAGTAAAAGATAAATTTAAAAAAAGGAAAAAGTAAACAAGACTATCAGATTAATCAGTAAAAGAAATAATAGAACCAGCAATCAAGGAGGATTAAAAGCAAGAGAAAATAGTTGGGTCTTTTAAGCTGACTTAAACACAGAAATAGAGAGGAGGTAGTCTTTGTATACAAATAATAGGTTTTTAAATCAATTCTATATTTAATGGAAATGAAAATGTATTCACTGTTTGCACATTTTAAAGTGGGTCAGGCCTTTTACGAGTTTTCTCTTATTGCTGAACACAAAAGAAGATACTGTATTATGAAAAAGGCTGGAAACGGGAATCCATTGACATCCATGGTAGGGAAAAATGGCTAAAGTTTTCAACATTTTTCAAATTATCCTCTTCTGTGTCCACTAAAAAAGAAACTCAAACAAGTTTAGAACAAGCGAAGGGTGAGTAAACTCATATATACAGTATGTTATATAACTTATATTACAAACTTATAGAATTATATATTAAACTTATTGTAACAAAGGTTCTTTGGGTGGGAAGAAGAAGACAGGGTTGGCGCTGAGGTAAGTAACAGACTTTTTATTTTTGTAAGTAAATGCAACAGACGGTTTCCACTGTGTGGTCGTCGGGCAGCTCTCTCTCCCGACTGTTCCTCCCGTTCTCCTTAAGACGGGTGTCTCTCCGGCCCAATCACTAGAATAAACAGGTGTTGCTTATTATTTCTGATTGGCCTGCTGATTAGCCGCCGGGCTCTGAGCATGCTCTCCCCCTTTATTGGGTGTTTGACCATGCTTACCTCTCCACACTTATATTTCACGTATTTATCGCTAACTTATAGAAAAAGTCTGAAAACAGCTTTTAGTTCAGGATTTTGGAAGATCACTCAGTCTATGGGCCCTATCATACAGCCGGCGCAATGTGGCGCAAGGCGCGACGCAATAGTTGTTTGCTAGTTTCAACTTGGCGCAAGGGTCGTTTTGAGGCGTTTCGCCATGCTGTTTAAATAGCAAATGCATTTGCGCTCATATATGCGCCTATAGGCGTTCTGGTCTAAAAAGAAAGGCGTTCTGAGGCGCGTTGCTATTTTGAGAAACTAGATTTTTCAATAGACCAAAACAAACCCGGTCTAAAGTCCAGCGCAGAGTTGCGCCTCGCTTACACAATTTAATTCACACAAGATGTAGAGTAATACGCAAATCTTTAAATATGAAAAAAAAATTAAATATTAGGATATGTATAGGATATAATAAGAATATATATAGGATATGAATATAAAGGATTAAAATATTACAAAACATATTATTTTCTAGCCTACATAAATATGAAAAACCACTGCCTTCATGTTTTTCAGTTCATTCTTAACAATTTGCTTTTGAATAATGTTATTATTATCAGCAGTATTATTTATTATATCCATATTTATATTTGTTTTATTAAAAACAAGCTTAGATTTGCCCACCTGCAGGTTTTAGACCATATGGGTCACAGCATGTGTTTTAGGATATAACTCAGGTTTTTGAACACACTTCATTATTATTGTTCATTTATTAGTTTGCTGGAAATTAGAACTGAATTTAGAAATAGTTTTGAAACAAATATTTGCGCTTTACAAACTAAATTAATTATTTATAGGCTAATTGATGTCTGTGCAGGTTTCCCTATCCACGAGAGCGAAAGTGAAAGAAGATCATTTATCTCTCATTCTCGTGCTGTAGATGCTCTGTTTAACTGTTTTCTTGCTAGTGAAATGCTCAGTTTTTTCACTTACACTTACTTTACTTCATGTAAATAGCAAATGTGCCATGGCGCGACGCAACTGGCTCTTAAAGGGAATGGGAGATGAGACTCTGATTGGTTTATTCTCAAAACACACCTATAACTCCTTAGGAAAATAAACTCAGCCCAGTTAGACCATGCGCCACGGTGCAAAGCGGATTTTCCCATCCTTAAAATAGCAAAAGTGGATTCTGACACGCCCTTAATGCGTTTGCGCTCTGCGCTTTCTGCTTTGCGCATGGACCGTCAAAATAGAGCCCTATGACTCTTAATCTCCTGCGAAGCAAAATGTAAAATAGCAATGTTTCCTTTTTTAACTCCACCTGTTGTTCTGTAGCACATACTTTATAGTAGAGTGACTTACATACATCTTCAGTGAAGTGAGTGATGTTGTTCAGAGTGCCTGTTTAATTAGAGAGAAAGTACAAGGTATGAATACCTAAATAAGAAACTCCAACCGCTACACTGAACTTCCGATTAAATAATTTTTTTAATTGACCGTTTTAAGTAGACTAATTATCAGCAATTATGGTTAATTTTTTGCCTGATGAAGGTCTGAAGCGGAGCGTGTACTTGTTCAGCAATTTAAATCTGTGGCAGAACACTTACAATAGAAGATTAGTAATAGCAAAATGATTGCGTTAACTCTTTATTTTAGAATAGACGTGATTGAAGTACAACGTGCACCTTTTGTGCTTGCATTTTTTATGTCTTTGAAAGCACAAGCACTTCAGTTGAGATTTGACAGGTACATTTACGTGTTTAGGGCTAAATGGTACACTGTTCTTTTCAAAGGGAATGTGACAGTTGTCAGCATTTTTAAACATCATCAATGGTGAGAATTGCCAGTCCATAAAAGAGACCCATTTTTCCAAATGACTGCCATACGCTCTCGCTTTTCCCTTGTAAACACTTTGAGGTTTTTCATTGTGCTTAACAAAGAGTTTGCAATTTATTCTTTTTAAAATTCTGAGTAGAATTTTCCCATGAGACACAATTATACATAAACAGAAATACAATGTACCAGGTTCAGTTGTTTAATTACCAATGTTTGAAATTTGGACGGTTGATTCATGTTGTACAGTGAGGGGACATGTAGGAAGCTTAAATGAGTTAGTGGATGTGGGGCAAACAGACTGGCTGGCTTAGGAAAACGAGAAGTGAGTGGGAGATGTAGGAGGGCAGGGCAGATGGTGTAGTAACATTAACTGTTCACTGAGACCCTCTCCACATACTGAAAGAAACTAGTTCAAGGACCCTTCATAGGCAGGTGAGTCTGGTTTTGTAGCAGAGGCAATCTGCACTTAAACCATTAAATTATGCAGGGCTATGAACAGGAAAAACAAAGGTCTTACAAACAATCAAAGGATCTAAAAGCACTGCACTTCTGTTACAAACAAATGGCAGAAAAAAACAACCAAAACAGAACATACATGTGACAATATTATGCAAGTAATGGAAGTACATCTTCAAATAGACTGTGCAAATGATTCAGTAATTAATTCATTCAGTTGTTTTAAATGAACCAGTGTGTTTAAATTGACTAAGCAAATGATTGATTCTTTTTCTTTGGTTTACTCCTGGTTTACTCCTTCCGTTCTTTGTACGTGGATTACTCATTTGAGACTTGTTGTCTTTGCAACAGTTCTGATAGCTCAAGCCTGCGTAAGAGCAGGTTCATTTCAAATAAACAGGATTAGATTGGATCAGTTCAAGCAAAGATAATACTGAAAGTATGTACCAAATGCTGATAATTTCTTACAGTAGTTATTTATACTTGGGAAAATAGTAAATAAATAAATATATATATATATATATATATATATATATATATATATATATATATATATATATATATATATATATATATATATATATATAAAATACATATTGATAAAAAATTATGCAATCTGTACTCCGAAATAAAAGTAAAAGACCGCCACCAAGTGGTTTAAAGAGAAAATGTTTAGATGCAAAAAAGCATAATAATTTGTGCAGTCAAGCACGTGTTTTGACTGGTAATATGCCGGTGATTGACACCTTTACCGATATCAAAATGTTTTTTTTTTTGATGCAAAATTAATTTATACAGTTATTCTTTACCGAGGCTACTATAATAAAGAAAGTTTTCTCTAAATGTAGAACTAAATTCATTGATATGCATTGAAATACATGATGTATATTCTTGACATTTGAAAATGTAAAGCCTGCAGCTCACAACAAATGTGGAAAGATATTGCGTGTCATATTTAACAAACTGTTTACTGCTAATTTGATGTAATTTTGCTCACATGGATCATTGAATAATAATCAGATGATGTCATTGCGCTGCTCTGCCGTCAGCCAATCGTGCATTGCTGATCATGATTTTGAGAATCGATAGATCTGTCTCACAACACATCCGATTCGTAAACTTGTTTATAGAACCTAATTAGCCAGAGATCAGTTATCAAAATGAACAGATCCAGGATCTGCCAAATCATCTTAGATCATTTAAGCGAGCTACGAAGAACGAACCCATGGTCACTGATTTGCATCAATAAATTTTCAATATCTTTTAATATCTAAGATGGGGTACCCAAACTCGATCCTGGAGGACCAGTGTCCTACATATTTTAGGTTCTACCCCAATTTAACACATCTGAGCCAGCTCATCAAGTTCTTTCTAGGTATACTAGAAACTTCTGTTGAAGTAAGCTGGAGCTATACTGCGTAGGACACCAGCCCTCCAGCACTGAATTTGGGCACCCCTGAGATACAAACACAAACAAAACAAAAATTGGCGTAACATTATTTCAAGCAAAATCAGACCAAAGCAATTAGCATTTTGATTTAACATTTATCAGTGCCGATTACTTTAAATGGTGAGTGTGCCTCTGAGGCTCCGCCTGCTTTAACTCAGAAATCTCCTGTCACGGTTGGTGTTAGGGAAAAGGAGCGAGGACTTAAGTGCTGAGTAAAGGGGTATTTATTGATAGTAAAAATAAAATAAACAGCAAAATAAACTACCCCAAGGGGGAAAACACTAATAAAAGAAACAATCAATCAAAACAAACAAGGCAGGCTGGCAGGGAACAGGGCTGGAGGACAGGACAAGGCAGGAAACGAAAACAAACTGGCACAGGACAGCAGACATGAGGAGAATATAAGCAGAAATAATTAACAAACAGACAGGTGAACATAATAAACTAATAATGGGTTAACAAGGTTGGGACTAGACAATAGACGAAAGAGCACATGACAAACAAACACAAGCCATGTGCTTACATAAAACAAGACAAGAACATGCAGCCAATAGGTGCGTTCGACTTCATGCAGCGCTACGCAGAGCGATCGAAATCTGTAGGTGCGTTCAACATGAAGCACAGCTGCAGCCGGTGATCAACGAGATTAGCCGAGTACAGGCGGGGGCGGAGTTGAAAACTGAGCCGCCGTTTGGATTCATCATCTTCCTGTAGCTCAGCGGTTAAGTGACTCACCTCTCACGCCAGAGACCCAGGTTCTATCCTGTACCCTGACAGGTGTCTATATGTATAGAATGTGTCATACATTTTTGTGTATAGATTGTATTGTGTATTTTTCCCTTGCCCAACTTCGTCTCTTATTGCCTTTTTTTTTTTGTTGAGATTCCTCAATTTCCAGAAGCTCAGTCATTACGTGATTCACCTATCATCCAATAGACCCAGGTTCTATCTCAGATCCTGACAGGAGTGAATTGTGTGTATATGTATAGAGGGTATCATGAGTTTTTGTTTATAGTGTGTATCTTGTTTTTTTGCCTTGCCTGGCTTTGTCTCTTATAGCCTTTTGGTGCATGGCTATCAACATCCAGTAGCTCAGTGGTTAAGTGACTCACCTATTACACCAGAGACCCAGGTTCTATCCTCGGCTCTGACAAGTGTCTATAGGTATATAGTGTATCATGAATTTTTGTGTATAGATTGTATTGTGTATCATGCGTGTATAACAGTATATCTAAAAAATGTATCATGTGTGTTTTGTACTAGACCACTGACAGTGGTGTATCGTATGTAAATGTCTGGAGCTCAGTGGTTACATAACTCACCTCTCACACCAGAGACCCAGGTTTTTTACCAGACACTGACTGGACTGTATCGTGTGTTTATATTTGGATGATGTATCATGTGCGTGTATGTATAAAGTGTTTCTCGTGAGTCTATGTACAGGTTGTATCATGTGTGCTTATGTTTGGAGTGTATATGTATAGAGTGTATCATGAGTTCATATGTATAGAGCATATCATGTGTGTATACGTATGGAGTGTGTCTATATGCAGGGCCGGAGTGGGACACCTTTTCAGCCCTGGAGTTTCAAGCCTCAGACCGGCCCACCTCAGTTCACGACTGACTATATTAAAATAAGGTCATTTCCAAATCAGTTTCTAATGACACTATCACGTCTTTTTTTACAAAAAAAAACTGCTTTAGAACTTCAAATGTTCAACAACCCTAACAGTATTATATGTCTTATCAATAAAAATGAAAACAATAAGTTACTATAACGAGGATCGAACCGGGGTCTGAAGCATCTTAACCTAACGAGCTAACCGCTGGACCACATTAGTTATGTTAAAAAAGGAGACACAATTGCGTTTTATAATCATTAAAACAGATGAAAAGAGAAGAGTTGCGGTAAAATAATGAATAAAAAGGCTGTGGTCAAGTAAATAAATTAATTTAAAAAGTGTGACTGCTGAGAGCAATAGATTCAGGAGCTAGGGACACCGGCCCTCGCATCCAAAAAACGGACCGGCCCACCGGGAATTCTCCCGGTCCTCCCGATTAGCCAATCCGGGCCTGTCTATATATGTAGAATGAGTATGTGTATCATGTGAGTCTACATATGGAGTGATTCGATATTCGATACACCCAGGTTTTATCCTAGATCCTGTATTTGTATAGTGTATCATGAGATTTTGTGTATAGAGAGTATTGTTTAATTTGTTGTCTTGCCTAACAATGTCTCTCATTGCCTTTAGTTGTTGGTTGCTTCAACTACCAGTAGCTCAGTAGTTCTGTGACTCGCCTCTCATGCAATAGACTTAGGTTCTATTCCTGAACCTGAAAGGAGTGTGTATGTCTAGAGTGTATCCTGAGATTTTATGTTTAGAGTGTATCATGTATTTTTTTGCCTTGCCTAACTTTGTCTCTTATTACCTTTTGTTGGTGAGGAAATTCAACTTCCTATAGCTTAGTGGTTATGTGAATTACCTTTCCTGCCAGAGACCCATCTTCTATCCCAGATCGTGACAGGTGTGTATAAGTATAGAGTGAATCTTGAGTTTTTATGTATAGAGTGCATATTGTTTTTATTTGTATTTTTTATTTTTTGCCCTGCCTAACTTTGTCTCTTATTGCCTTTTGTTGTTTGGATTCTTTAATTCCAGTAGCTTAGTGGTTATATGGCTCATCTCTTACCCCAGAGACCCAGGTTCTGTCCCCCTTCCTGGTAGAGTGTATCATGGGTTTTATCTATAAAGGGTAGTGTGTATTTTTTGCCTGGCCTAACTTTGTCTCTTATTGCCTTTTGTTGTTGGATGCTTCAACTTCCATTAGCTCAGTAGTTACGTGACTCACCTTTCATGCAATAGACTTAGGTTCTATCTCAGAACCAAACTGTAGTGTATTGTATATACAGAGGCTATTATGAGTTTCTATGTTAAGAGTTTATCGTGTAGTTTTTGCTGTGCCTAACTTTGTCTCTTATTGCCTTTTGTTGGCAGAATGTTTCGGCTGTGTGTAGCTCAGTGATAGGGTGATTCACCTCTTGTGCTGGAGACCCAGGTTCTATCCCAGATCCTGACAGGTGCGTATATTTATGGAGTGTATCATGAGTTTTATCTATAAAGTATGTTGTGTATTTTTTTTTTTTTTTTTTGCCTTGCCTAACTTTGTCTTTTATTGCCTTTTGTTGCTTGGCCATTTCAACTTCTGGTAGCTTAGTGGTAAGTGTCTCACCTCCCATGCCAGAGACAGACGTTCTAATTCAGATCCTGACAGGAGTGTGTAGATTGTATCATGAGTTTTTCTGAATAGAGTCCATATTGAATTTTTTTGCCTGGCCTAACTTTGTCTCTTATTGCCTTTTCTTCAAGGGACATTTCAGCTTCCGGTAGCTCAGTGGTTAAGTGTCTCACCTTTCATGCAGGAGACCCAGGTTCTATCCCAGATCCTGGCAGGAGTATGTCATGTGTATAAGTATGGAGTGCAGCATGTGTTTGTATGTATTGTATATGGATATGTGTATCATGTGTGTGTATACGTAGTGTATGTATAAAATGTATCTTGTGTGTATATGTAAAAAGGGTATCTTGTGATATAGTGTGAATGTATAAAATGTATCATCTGTACATGTATATATATGATGTAGAATGTGTCATGTCAATCCATGTGATTTGCTGATTGGAGTGAATAAAATGTATCATGTGTGTTCTATACTAGACCCTGAGAGTGGTGTATTGTATGTAAATGTCTGGAGCTCAGTGGTTACATGACACACTGACTGCACTGTATTGTGTGTTTATATTTGGATGATGTATCATCTGCGTGTATGTATAAAGTGGTAGACACACTCTGCCTGTAATTATCACGAGGTGTTCAGGTCCTAATTAATTGGTTCAGGTGTGTTTAATATGGGTAGCAACTGAAATCTGCAGGAAGCTGGCTCTCCAGGAACAAGGTTGGCCACCCCTGCTCTATACATAAAATCTCAGGATACACTTTAGACATACACACTCCTTTCAGGATCAGGAATAGAACCTAAGTCTATTGCATGAGAGGCGAGTCACATAACTACTGAGCTACTGGTAGTTGAAGCAACCAACAACTAAAGGCAATGAGAGACATTGTTAGGCAAGACAAACAATTAAACAATACTCTCTATACACAAAATCTCATGATACACTATACAAATACAGGATCTAGGATAAAACCTGGGTGTATCGAATATTGAATTACTCCATACGTAGACTCACATGATACACATACTCATTCTACACATATAGACACACTCCATTAGTACTATGCACACATGATATGTTCTATACATATGAACTCATGATACACTCTATACATATACACTCCAAACATAAGCACACATGATACAACCTATACATGGACTCACGAGAAACACTTTATACATACACATGATACATCCAAATATAAACACACAATACAGTCCAGTCAGTCATGTAACCACTGAGCTCCAGATACACCACTCTCAGGGTTTAGTATAGAACACACATGATACATTTTATACACACATGATACACTCCAATCAGCAAATCACATGGATAGACATGACACACTCTACAGATGATACATTTTATACACAGTATGCATTATAACCTGTACACAGTATAACCTGGGTCTCCAGCGTTGCAACACATTCTCACTCCCAACTCGTCATATACTGACGCTTGGTCAGGAACCCTCGGCGTAAGTTATTGACGCACAGGGTACCCCTTTAGCGTCACATTTAGACGTGCAGGGATTCCCTATAGAATCTGTACCTGAGCCTGAAGCGTCATAGGGAGACGCTGGAGGCTCGTATAATTACCAATAGATGTCAACGCACTTTTAAAAACCTGATTTACGCCTATTATCGCAGTTTTCGTCTTTTAAAAATATGTAATTTTAATTTTGTTCATGAAAAGCGTCTGTAAACTGGGTCGAAACTACTGTATGAATAAACTTCGGTCCACGTGACATCCCTTCACGGTGAGTTTAACGCCGCTCTGCTATTGGTCAAACTGCATCAACGGTGAGTTCTCAGATGAGTTCAACTGTCAACATTAAATAGTATGTTAATGCTGCATAATGTATTTTTATTGGAGATTAGTTGGTGTTTATAAATATTTTATCATTAACTTTATATTTAATGAGTGAAAATATATTTGGTTGTCCAGTTTAGGTTAACTATAAAACTATACTACTAATAAAACTTTGATTCATTCATATTATTTATTATTTTTTTACTTAAAAAATATTACATTTCAAGTACTAAGTTTAAAAATGTTTTTGGCTGATCTTTTTTCATTTTAAATTATTCATTGAAGTTGGGGGTCATTGTATGTGGCGATCTATTTTTTACAGTCTATGCTCGCTATCCCAAGGTTCATTGCGATCCCAAGGTTCACTGCGGTTTTCCACAAGGTACGTAAAAAGTAAATAAAGACGATTTGTTGATAAAGCATGTACTGTAAACTAGCGACGTTATCTAATTACATCAAGTTCAAAAACATATTTTTCTCAAATATAACGTTGGTCATGCATAGCTCAGAACAATATATACATTTTAAGATGAGGAACAGTGTTACCAGATTGTTGTTTTCCACAATAGAATTCGTGCAAAATCTTTATATGATATGCAGTATGCAACTCTAATAATACAAATGTATTCGTAATTGTTTCAATATTAAAGAACATCAAGTGTTTCCAAAGGTTAATTGTAAAAACAATTATTTTCCATGCCTTTAAAGGAAAAAAGGCAGAAATTTTGCCCGTCTGAGCACATTTTTAATTTAATTTAATTTTTATTTTAATCTACCACACACACACACACATATGTATGTATATATATATATATATATATATATATATATATATATATATATATATATATATATATATATATATATATATATACAGGTGTAAATTGTATAAGGTGTAAGGTGAAAAGGTGTTCACTGTTCAGATATGAATATTTTTTCTTTGCTCTTTTCAGGTTCTTTAGATTTCTTTAAAAATCCAATTTTGTTTTCTAATAAGCAAAAAGTAAAGCCACTTTACCCATGTCTATATGTTAAATTGAACTTGTCTCTCTCTCTATCTCTGTTAACACATTTGTATTTGTTTGATTAATTCTTGTGTCTTTCAGCCTGTTTCTGCCTATCACCATGAGTGATTCCTTGATACTCATATTTATCATCAAGATCTCAATTATAAGCTCAAGTCTTGATGACAACTTGATGATCTGCAGGAAGCACCACCATGTATAGAGAGCCAAGACCACTCTGGAATCAGTCAAGGGTTAGTGAAGTTTTTCATTCTCTGCATATTAAATATCTACATTGTTTAGGCATATATGATTGTATGAGATAAAATGCATTTATTCTTTCACTTCTATTGTAATAACAGAAAGAGAAGCATTAGTTTTACTTTTACTATTGTTTATGAAAAACATTATAAACTACAGTATAAGCTCAAAAAATATTGTGGCCTAACTGTTTAAAACTATTTGTTCTGGGTGTTGATAGTGGCCAACCATTTTTTTTCTTTTTCAGAAAGTATTTTGTTTTGTCTGATTTTATGACACCTTATAGGCCATCAACTGTCCACATTGGGGTTTAGGAAATTAAACTACTAATGCTGCTTGTCTACTAGTCTTAGGATAAGTTAGAATTGTTATAAATGTTAATTTCTTTGTTGTTTTTATCTGGTACAGCTCATAGGAACTCCAATCTTCCCAACTGTGAGAGGGCCTTGCTCCAGTGACTGTTGGTGTGTACTTTAATGTTTCCATTAGTCACTGTATCTGTAGACCTAGGTGACAGTGGGCTAGAGTAAAAATTTGTTTATGCATACTGATGGCCTTTTTATCTCAGATTTGGTCATGCAAGTACAAATATATCCTAAAATATTTTTATATTCTTTCCATTGGTGGAAAAGAGTTTGGTATAATTATTTTTAATAGACTGCCAAGTTCTCAGCAGACATTTTTCTTAGATATTCTTGAGTGGGAGTCTGTGCAATACAAGGTGGATAGTATTTGCAAGGAAGAGCCCTTTATCTGTCTTGCTTCCACACTAGATATACTGCCAATTTAAGTAGATGTGAACCATAAGTATAACCATTTCATGATTGCACAAGGTACTTTAAACTGTATGTGTTGAAACTAAATTAACAAGAAAACAGCTCTTTGATGTTCACCTAGTAAAATTAGATTAGAAGATAATATTTTGAAGGTTTGTTTACAGCTAAGGATTAAGGATTGACAGGAAGATTTGTGGACTACATCAACTAATGACACTACCTCCAAATAGTTGCAAAAAGCTGTCCAAAGTTTCAGCACCATCTTTAAGCCCATGATTTTAGTGTGTTTCATGCCTAAGCACATGAGTTTATATCTGAGATAGATGAACTATATGATAATCTTAAACTGATCTACAGGTAAATGCCAAAACTTATTGGTTTACTTATTTGCTTGTTTGTTTGTTTGTTTGTTTGTTTGTTTGTTTTGTATATGTTAACCAGGTAAAATGGAGTGAGGCATACAAGGATATGCCTGGTTTTACTCTTGGGAAGGAGGTTGAACAGTGCAATATTTCTTCTATAGGATTGCAGTGAACAGACATGCTACTGTAACTCTCATGGTCATGTGCTGGAATTAGCAGATATTCAACAATTTGGCCATCTTGCTGACCTATTGATATCAGAAGGTAACGATATCCAGTAGAATTTGTTTTAGTTGTTCTATAACCTATTTAAATAGTATTGTGATTTTTGATTGCTTATCACTGTAGACTGCAACAGCTCTGCAAAGCAAGTTGGAAAACAGAATCTATGAAACTGGCAGTGACCGGAAACCAGTTGGAAGACTTTGGTCTGTGATGTAGAGGAGTGGGCAGACGGTGAGGAAATTATTATTAATATTACATGTAGTCATGAAAAATTGTAAGTGTTACTATTATTGTCATTTTTTCAGTAGCAGAAGCAAAGACAACAAAAAACAGAAGTGATATGGATGTCTTCGTCATATGGCATGGTATGTACACTAGACTTCTGTCAGTGTTGATTCTTTAAAAGTTGACGTATAATCCTTGTTATACAACTTTCTTTTTATAAATATATTTCAGACTCTGCTGACCCAGCAACAAAGAGAGGGTGTTCAACATCATCCTGCTAGTCAGGATTCTTCAGGAGAAGCAGAGGATTCTTGTGGCAGAGATGGCCAACCACTATAAATACCTTTCAACTCATCCTGGTTCCTTCAAAGAACTTTCCTGCTTGTTTGCTACTGAAAAGTACTGGTATGTATTTGTATTATTTGGCACAGACATAAGCATAAGGTTACCCAGTCCAAAGGATATTAATATATTTTAATGTTGTTGTGTTCTTCTTTTAAGATTCGACATGTGGCCTAAACGAAGAGGGGTTAAAAGGTCTATGGATCATCATTCTCAGAAAGCAACAAAATAACTGAGAAATAAACAACAATACGATGGTGCAATCTAGAGACCTGCAAGGTACCTGCAAGTTTTGGCTGGAGCAGATAACATACATTTTTTAAATAAAGCTCCAGCTGATGAGTTTGACATTGACTGTGGATTTTCTTTTACTGTAATCCAGAAGAGGATGACCTTAACCCTGAATCTAAAGCATGTAATAAAATCTGTAAAAATAAAATAAAATTTTCATCATCTATAACCAAATTGTTGTCTCTTTTTTTAAATACATAGATATGTACAGTATGTAAGCATTCATCTAAAATCAATCAGTGTTGTAAATTAAGAGCATTATTGTATGCCTAACTGCTTACAACATATAACGATTTAAGGAACTCTATATTAAAATAAAATTATTACATTAAATGACATTAAGAGCTTTTAAAATATTAATTTTATGATACATTTTTATGATAAATTTAATTTTTGCATATACTTGGCCAAAAAATGTACATTATTATGGTCAACTGCTCAGATACCTCCAGTCAATATGTGGCTGAGTCAGGCAACCAGACTTCTACCTCTGAACAAATTAACCTATGATTTACATCAAAGATCTGATGGATCTATTTGGTCCTCATGGATTTTTCTAAAAAAAAAAAAAAAAAAAAATTAATCTCCTTTTATTTTTGTCTTTACTTTGAAACATTTGTATTCATTTGTTAGAATGTCTAACAAAAAACTACTGTACTTGTGAGATAACAGTGCCACTGTTGTTATTCTGAAAATAAAAATTAACTTTGTATAATGTTTTATTGAATGCAAGATAAAAAATAAAAAAATAAAATATTTTCCAAGAGATGGATTGCGGCTGGAAGAGCATCTGCTGCATAAAAACATGCTGGAAAAGTTGGCAGTTCATAGAGCTGTGGCGACCCCTGGTTAATAAAGGGACTAAGCCAAAAAGTAAAATAAAATATGTATTTTTTGTAGACATAGAACTTCACAGTAACTTATAAGTACAGCACAGAACTTTTTTACTTCTATTTTAGATAATTTAAAGGTTTGCATATTTATTTTGTTGGTTCATGGCTATATATTTTTAATCATTTTGAACTATTCACAGCATTTGAAAGGATATCTTATCGTCATTGTTACCTCATTTCTCACTATTTTCATGATTCTTACAATGCAGCAAATCTTAAAATCATTTGATCATAAAGAAAATAATTAACAAATTAACCCACATGCAGGACAAAGACATGATGTGGAATCATTATTTAACACAAAGTTCATCCATTGTCATCAAAACATACTGTTACACAAACAGTTGAAGATTTAGAAAGTAAAAATAATCAGATAAAGAGTGGTTTTCAAACAAATACATGTCTTTAAAAAGGTTATATTTAGAAACATTTACATATTTTAAGAGCTTTTATCCATATTTCAAATAAAGTGAAAACAATTAAACATCACATGATGACCATTAATGAAACACACTTACAGAATTACATCCACACATTTTATTCTGAACTCATAATATTTGTGATGAACATAGATCACTACTGCTAATAACTTGTGATTAAAGAGGATACTAATGTTTAGCTTTTTTTACAGCTTTTTTTTTTTTTTACCACAACTGTACATGTGACAATACAATTTCTTGTCCATGTTGAAGATAATACATCTACATAGGTTAACTGCCCTTTTACTCAAAGGGGATGAGTAGAGCCCCGTAGAAAAGGAAAAAGTATTCACATTTCAAACGAGAAATGAGTGAGAGAATATCAGCAAGACTATTATCTATGCTATGTTCAATAAATAATGTTGGATATAATAGTCTGATATATACTAATCAAGTCAATAAAAGCTGTTTTAAAAAAATACTCATTGTAAAATAACAAATTTATGTCTGGCATTCATATATGTCATAAACATATGCACAATGACCTTATTCAGATAGTCTTTAGTTCATTAAAAATAGTATTTGTTCCATTTTATTACAAAAAGGCTTTAAACTACATTACCCACAATCCTTTGTCGCTGTATAGATAGGACGGGAAAGACATGGCGCTACAAATTGTAGTTCATTGAAAGCTGTAGTTAGGGTTAAGTTTAGGGTTACGATCTTGGTTAATCGGTAACTATTTGAAACACAGCGATAACTCATTGATAAAGGACACTGTTAGTAAAGTGGCAAAGTTAGCAAAACATAGTTAGCAACACGAAGGATCTTTTAATTTGGCTTAGAAGTTATAGTCCAATCACAATGTCGCAATCTACGTCACACTTTGTCTCTATTTGGTAATCTTCCGGTTGAAGGTAGATTATAATAACCTTATAATATAACTTAAATATCAAAATGTGTATTAATATTACATGTTATTTATTGTCTTATTAAAAATAAAAATGTATATTTACCGTGAGATTCCTTTGTGGGGGTAACCTAATGTGCAAAATGATCATAGTAAAACCAGATCATAGGCAGTATACTAAATTTGAAACGAATAATAAAATAATAAAAAAAGCATCATGTTTGAAAACATTTCCAGCATTTCCTGTAACTAAACACTGCGTCCTGTAGGTATACAAATATAAATATATGTCAAACTTAAATGACAAATATAGTGCCCATTAAATAGTAAAAATAGTAGTTCATTGTAAATGAGAATGCAAATAAACACAATACATTTTTAATGAAACATTTATAATTTATTTATAATGCCACAAAAAAAAAATCACGCAAACATGCAAAAACCAAAAATATATATATTTATAACAGTTTTTAATGCAATAATATATTACCATACATATATAAATGATTAAAAACAATTATAATTGAAGGAAATTTATATTTTGTATTATCATTATTATATTTATTTTGTGATATGTATTCATGTCATACATCTGGTATGTCAAGCTCAAGTAAAACTGCACTGCAAAAAATCTTTTCAAATAATGCCTTTGGAAATGCTGTTATAATAAACAGCTTTCACAACAACAACAAGTCAAGTTCATGACCAATGCAAATTATGTTTATAATAACAACTTTCTGAACTTAAACATCAAAAGTAGAATAAGTTCAAAACATATTCAAGTATTTACTGAAGAATAGCAAAAACAATTTTTACAAAACACTGAGAACCAAAGTGTGCTTGGTGAGTCCAGGTGTTTATGCTGACTAGACTGTCATATTGCAATCCGGTTAGCATGAGGAGACTTGGGCGTGTCAGGAATTCCTGGAGGGCTCCCATGTGTTATTCCAGGTTTTGCCACTGTAAAGTATTAAAAGTGCACAATATCATTACTGAACAAAGAATGAGTGTTAGGTTTCATTTAGAAAGTTCAGTGATATTTATTTATATATGTAAAGTGTCATTAAACCTGGCACTCTTGAATTAACTGTATAATAGGTTAAACATTTCCAGCATGTTTCCATGTATTCCAAGCAGATCTGTCAGTTCTACAAACTCAGAGATCAGGATAGTGACTGCACTTCTCATTATGAACACCCTTATCCTTCTCATACATTTTTATCACCACTGATGTCCACTGCTGTAGTTTTCATTGAAGGGAATGCTGACACAAACTCCAGCAAGTTTTTTTTTTTTAAATAGCAGAATATGGGTATTATTGGGCCAAAACCTTAAAAAATATAAGATGCAAGATTTGAATCTTGATGAACATATTGTTAATTCACTTCTTGCAATTTAAAACACATCTCATGTTTGACTCATCAATTATATGAGAACTACAACAGCATACAGTGCTCCACCCTAAAATATTTCTAAATTATAACAAGCTTATTGTTTTACAAGGCTAAACATTAATTTCATGCCTGCATGATTAACTGCTTTTTACTGAAACCCATTACATTCTTAACTCAAACTAGTTGACTTTATAAAAAAAACTGCATGGAAAATGTTGCCTTAAACCCTTTATGTTTTTACACAAGGTGAAACTAAACAGCCCTCTTTAAATTAACCTAGAACCTTTACAATCTTCTTGGACTTACAGTAATATTTTAATTCAAGTATGGCTGTTAAGTTGTACCCTGTATAAAATGTAAGGGGTTTAAGGCACTGGGTTTCTATACAATTTTCTAGTAAAGTCAACTAAATTGGGTTAAAGGAATAGTTCACTATTTACTCTCCCTCAAGTGGTTGTAAACCTTTTTTTAAAAACTTCCAAGTTACTTTGTGTTGAACATGAAGGAAGTTTTTGAAGAAAGCTTAAAAGCTGAAAACATTGACATAATGTTTGCAGGTTTTCATCTTTCTTTAAAATATATTTTTTTGTTTAACTGAAGAAAGCAACTCAGACATATTTGGAACAAGTGAAGTATGAGTCATTAATGACAGAATTTTCCTTTTTGGGTGAATCTCTTTAAGAGTATACTGAAAGAAATGTCCTACTCCATGTAGCTAACTTCAGCTGCATGTGTAGCCCCATAAGTACTTATCTAGAAATCAAAACAATAATCACGTTAGTCCCATTTTAGGCCTTTTATATCATATTGGCCACAGAATGGACTACTTAGTGTTGCAATGAAATTAAAAAATTAATAAAACTATGACTTACCACACAATACAAGACAAACAGTGAATTTTCAGCTCTGCCTTTGCTGTACACAAGATGAGGTTCCAGCTTCAACACTGATCTTGAGTGGGGCAGTTGTGCAGCTCTGTGAGGTTGTGACTGTTCAGATGCAGTGCTGTGAAGAGTTCTTTATTAAAAGAAAGTACATTCTTTTAAAATCTGTACATAATAGCAAAGAAAATACAATGATTTTAAATAATGATTAATTCTGAACAAAAACCTTACCCTTAGTCAAGATGAATTCATATGTCAAAAGTGTCTGCATCTGAAATGAATAAAAACAGATGAGACATTAGTTAAACCCACTAAACTACTAGATACATCAGTACTGCATTAAGCAGTTGTAAAGTAATGTAAGTGTAGTCCAAAATGAGCCTTAATCTGTTTAAGATAATGATTTAAAAAACGTTGCTTGTGTTAAAAACAATCTAGCCACTTGTAATACATATGATCAATGGTAAATTTCTGAGAAGGTGCAAGGTAATCCTTGAGTTTTACCATTACCATCCTGACTGACATAATATTGGACAAAGAAGACAGCTTGTTGTGCCTCTTTACCACAATTTAGAGATGATAGATTCTTTCTTTTATTAAATAAATTGGTAAAGGCCAAATTATACTTGTAATAGTGTAAGATATTCATTGTGACATACATCAGCTTAAGTTATATTTGAGCTTTTGTTATGTTATATATATATATATATATATATATATATATATATATATATATATATATATATATATATATGTGTGTGTGTGTGTGTGTGTGTGTGTGTGTGTGTGTGTGTGTTTTAAGAAAATAATTGTTTTTACAATGTAGCCTTTAAACCTTTGGAAACACTTGATGTTCTTTAATATCGAAACAATTACGAATACATTTGTATTATTAGAGTTGCATACTGCATATTATATATAGATTTTGCACGAATTCTATTGTGGAAAACAACAATCTGGTAACACTGTTATCTTAAAATGTATATATTGTTCTGAGCTATGCATGACCAACGTTATATTTGAGAAAAATATGTTTTTAATTACTTACGCGGTACTTTGCGGGTTGTAAAAGAAAGCGTTACCCTTTTTACTTACCTTGTGGAAAACCGCAGTGAACCTTGGGATCGCAATGAACCTTGGGATAGCGAGCATAGACTGTAAAAAATAGATCGCCACATACAATGACCCCAACTTCAATAAATAATTTAAAATGAAAAAAGATCAGCCGAAAACATTTTTAAACTTAGTACTTGAAATGTAATATTTTTTAAGTAAAAAATAATAAATAAAATGAATGAATCAAAGTTTTATTAGTAGTATAGTTTTATAGTTAACCTAAACTGGACAACCGAATATATTTTCACTCATTAAATATAAAGTTAATGATAAAATATTTATAAACACCAACTAATCTCCAATAAAAATACATTATGCAGCATTAACATACTATTTAATGTTGACAGTTGAACTCATCTGAGAACTCACCGTTGATGCAGTTTGACCAATAGCAGAGCGGCGTTAAACTCACCGTGAAGGGATGTCACGTGGACCGAAGTTTATTCATACAGTAGTTTCGACCCAGTTTACAGACGCTTTTCATGAACAAAATTAAAATTACATATTTTTAAAAGAAGAAAACTGCGATAATAGGCGTAAATCAGGTTTTAAAAAGTGCGTTGACATCTATTGGTAATTATACGAGCCTCCAGCGTCTCCCTATGACGCTTCAGGCTCAGGTACAGATTCTATAGGGAATCCCTGCACGTCTAAATGTGACGCTAAAGGGGTACCCTGTGCGTCAATAACTTACGCCGAGGGTTCCTGACCAAGCGTCAGTATATGACGAGTTGGGAGTGAGAACGTGTTGAGCATGAGAGGTGAAACACTTATCCACTGAGCTACGGGAAAGTGAAGCACTCAGACAACAAAAGCTAATAAGACACAAAGTTAGGCATAGCAAAAAAATACACTATAAACTCTATACATAAAATCTCAAGGTACATTTTAGGGACATAAACACCTGTCAGGATCTGGGATAGAACCTAAGTCTATCACATAAATACCCTTCCTGGTAGGTGTGTAGAGTGTATCATGGGTTTTATCAATAAAGGGTAGTGTGTATTTTTTGCCTGGCCTAACTTTGTGTCTTATTGCCTTTTGTTCAAGGAATATTTCAGCTTCCGGTAGGTCAGTGGTTAAGTGTCTCATCTTTCATGCAGGAGACCCAGGTTCTATCCCAGATCCTGACAGGAGTATGTCATGTGTATAAGTATGGAGTGCAGCATGTGGATATGTGTATCATGTGTGCATATATGGAGTGTATGTATAATGTATGAAATGTATCTTGTGTGTATACTGTGTATAAAATGTATCATATGTGTTCTATACTAGACCCTTAAAGTGGTGTATCGTATGTAAATGTCTGGAGCTCAGTGGTTACATAACTCACCTCTCACACCAGAGACCCAGGTTTTTTACCAGACACTGACTGGACTGTATCGTGTGTTTATATTTGGATGATGTATCATGTGCGTGTATGTATAAAGTGTTTCTCGTGAGTCTATATAAAGGTTGTATCATGTGTGCTTATGTTTGGAGTGTATATGTATAG
Source organism: Danio rerio (assembly GCF_052040795.2). Lineage (NCBI taxonomy): Eukaryota > Metazoa > Chordata > Actinopteri > Cypriniformes > Danionidae > Danio > Danio rerio. Next base: position 29,604,910 of record NC_141030.1, read on the forward strand.
AGTGTATCATGAGTTCATATGTATAGAGCATATCATGTCTGCATACGTATGGAGTGTGTCTATATGTGTAGAATGAGTATGTGTATCATGTGAGTCTACGAATGGAGTGATTCAATATTCGATACACCCTGGTTTTATCCTAGATCCTGTATTTGTATAGTGTATCATGAGATTTTGTGTATAGAGAGTATTGTTTAATTTTTTGTCTTGCCTAACAATGTCTCTCATTGCCTTTTGTTGTTGGTTGCTTCAACGACCAGTAGCTCAGTAGTTATGTGACTCACCTCTCATGCAATAGACTTAGGTTCTATTCCTGATCCTAAAAGGAGTGTTTATGTCTAGAGTGTATCCTGAGATTGTATGTATAGAGCAGAGGTGGCCAACCTTGTTCCTGGAGAGCCAGCTTCCTGCAGATTTCAGTTGCTACCCATATTAAACACACCTGAACCAATTAATTAGGACCTGAACACCTCGTGATAATTACAGGCAGAGTGTGTCTACCACTTTATACATACACGCAGATGATACATCATCCAAATATAAACACACAATACAGTGCCACTGAGTAACCACTGAGCTCCAGACATTTACATACTATACACCACTCTCAGGGTCTAGTATAGAACACACATGATACATTTTATACAAACATGATACACTCCAATCAGCAAATCACAAGGATTGACATGACACACTCTACACATATACATACACATCATATATACATGTACAGATGATACATTTTATACACAGTATACATTTACACTATATCACAAGAAACCCTTTATACATAGGCACACAAGATACATTATTTTATACATTATATATATACTCCATATATGCACACATGATACACATATCCATATATCCATATATAATACATACAAACACATGCTGCACTCCATACTTATACACATGACATACTGCTGCCAGGATCTGGGATAGAACCTGGGTCTCCTGCATGAAAGGTGAGACACTTAACCACTGAGCTACCGGAAGCTGAAATGTCCCCTGAAGAAAAGGCAATAAGAGACAAAGTTAGGCCAGGCAAAAAAATTCAATATGGACTCTATTCAGAAAAACTCATGATACAATCTATACACTTCTGTCAGGATCTGGATTAGATCGTCGGTCTCTGGCATGGGAGGTGAGACACTTACCACTAAGCTACCAGAAGTTGAAATGGCCAAGCAACAAAAGGCAATAAAAGACAAAGTTAGGCAAGGCAAAAAATAAATAAAAAATACACAACACACTTTATAGATAAAACTCATGATACACTCCATAAATATACGCATCTGTCAGGATCTGGGATAGAACCTGGGTCTCCAGCACAAGAGGTGAATCACCCTATCACTGAGCTACACACAGCCGAAACATTCAGCTAACAAAAGGCAATAAGAGACAAAGTTAGGCACAGCAAAAATTACACGATAAACTCTTAACATAGAAACTCATAATAGCCTCTGTATATACAATACACTACAGTTTGGTTCTGAGATAGAACCTAAGTCTATTGCATGAAAGGTGAGTCACGTAATTACTGAGCTAATGGAAGTTGAAGCATCCAACAACAAAAGGCAATAAGAGACAAAGTTAGGCCAGACAAAAAATACACACTACCCTTTATTGATAAAACCCATAATACACTCTACACACCTACCAGGAAGGGGGAGAGAACCTGGGTCTCTGGGGTAAGAGGTGAGCCATATAACCCCTAAGCTGCTGGAATTAAAGAATCCAAACAACAAAAGGCAATAAGAGACAAAGTTGGGCAGGGCAAAAAAAATATATGATAAATAAAAACAATATGCACTCTATACATAAAAACTCAAGATACTCTCTATACTTATACACACCTATCAGGATCTGGGATAGAACCTGGGTCTCTGGAAGTAAAGGTAAGTCAATTAACCACTAAGTTATTGGAAGTTGAAATATCTGAAGAACAAAAGGTAATAAGAGACAAAGTTAGGCAAGGCAAAAAAATACATGATACACTCTATACATAAAATCTGAGGATACACTATGTAAATATACACAGCTGACAGGATATGGAATTGAACCTGGGTCTCCAGCATGAGAGGTGAACACTTATCCGCTGAGCTACAGGAAGTTGAAGCACTCAGACAACAAAAGCTAATAAGACACAAAGTTAGGCATAGCTAAAAAATACACGATAAACTCTATACGTTAAATCTCAAGGTACATTTTAGGGACATAAACACCTGTCAGGATCTGGGATAGAACCTAAGTCTATTGCATGAGAGGCGAGTCACATAAATACTGAGCTAATGGAAGTTGAAGCATCCAACAACAAAAGGCAATAAGAGACAAAGTTAGGCCAGGCAAAAAAATACACACTACCCTTTATAGATAAAACCCATGATACACTCTACACACCTACCAGGAAGTGGGACAGAACCTGGGTCTCTGGGGTAAGAGGTGAGCCATATAACCACTAAGCTTCTGGAATTAAAGAATCCAAACAACAAAAGGCAATAAGAGACAAAGTTGGGCAGGGCAAAAAAATATATAATAAATAAAAACAATATGCACTCTATACATAAAAAATCAAGATAATCTCTATACTTATACACACCTATCAGGATCTGGGATAGAACCTGGGTCTCTGGAAGGAAAGGTAAGTCAATTAACCACTAAGTTATTGGAAGTTGAAATATCTGAAGAACAAAAGGTAATAAGAGACAAAGTTAGGCAAGGCAAAAAAATACATGATACACTCTATACATAAAATCTGAGGATAGACTCTGTAAATACACACAGCTGACAGGATATGGAATTGAACTTGGGTCTCCAGCATGAGAGGTGTAACACTTATCCACTGAGCTACGGGAAGTTGAAGCACTCAGACAACAAAAGCTAATAAGACACAAAGTTAGGCATAGCTAAAAAATACACGATAAACTCTATACATAAAATCTCAAGGTACATTTTAGGGACATAAACACCTGTCAGGATCTGGGATAGAACCCAAGTCTATTGCATGAAAGGCGAGTCACGTAATTACTGAGCTAATGGAAGTTGAAGCATCCAACAACAAAAGGCAATAAGAGACAAAGTTAGGCCAGGCAAAAAAATACACACTACCCTTTATAGAAAAAACCCATGATACACTCTACACACCTACCAGGAAGGGGGACAGAACCTGGGTCTCTGGGGTAAGAGGTGAGCCATATAACCACCAAGCTTCTGGAATTAAAGAATCCAAACAACAAAAGGCAATAAGAGACAAAGTTAGGCAGGGCAAAAAAATATATAATAAATAAAAACAATATGCACTCTATACATAAAAACTCAAGATACTCTCTATACTTATACACACCTATCAGGATCTGGGATAGAACTTGGATCTCTGGAAGGAAAGGTAAGTCACTTAACCACTAAGTTATTGGAAGTTGAAATATCTGAAGAACAAAAGGTAATAAGACACAAAGTTAGGCAAGGCAAAAAAATACATGATACACTCTATACATAAAATCTGAGTATAGACTCTGTAAATACACACAGCTGACAGGATATGGAATTGAACCTGGGTCTCCAGCATGAGAGGTGAAACACTTATCCACTGACCTACGGGAAAGTGAAGCACTCAGACAACAAAAGCTAATAAGACACAAAGTTAGGCATAGCAAAAAAATACACTATAAACTCTATACATAAAATCTCAAGGTACATTTTAGGGACATAAACACCTGTCAGGATCTGGCATAGAACCTAAGTCTATCACATAAATACCCTTCCTGGTAGGTGTGTAGAGTGTATCATGGGTTTTATCAATAAAGGGTAGTGTGTATTTTTTTCCTGGCCTAACTTTGTCTCTTATTGCCTTTTGTTCACGGAATATTTCAGCTTCCGGTAGGTCAGTGGTTAAGTGTCTCACCTTTCATGCAGGAGACCCAGGTTCTATCCCAGATCCTGAAAGGAGTATGTCATGTGTAAAAGTATGGAGTGCAGCATGTGGATATGTGTATCATGTGTGCATATATGGAGCGTATGTATAATGTATGAAATGTATCTTGTGTGTATACAAATGTATACTGTGTATAAAATGTATAATCTGTATATGTGTGTCATGTCAATTCATGTGATTTGTTGTTTGGAGTGTATCATGTGTGTATAAAAAGTATCATGTGTGTTCTATACTAGACCCTTAAAGTGGTGTATCGTATGTAAATGTCTGGAGCTCAGTGGTTACATAACTCACCTCTCACACCAGAGACCCAGGTTTTTTACCAGACACTGACTGGACTGTATCGTGTTTTTATATTTGGATGATGTATCATGTGCGTGTATGTATAAAGTGTTTTTCGTGAGTCCATGTATAGGTTGTATCATGTGTGCTTATGTTTGGAGTGTATATGTATAGAGTGTATCATGAGTTCATATGTATAGAGCATATCATGTGTGCATACTAATGGAGTGTGTCTATATGTGTAGAATGAGTATGTGTATCATGTGAGTCTACGTATGGAGTGATTCAATATTCGATACACCCAGGTTTTATCCTAGATCCTGTATTTGTATAGTGTATCATGAGATTTTGTGTATAGAGAGTATTGTTTAATTGTTTGTCTTGCCTAACAATGTCTCTCATTGCCTTTAGTTGTTGGTTGCTTCAACTACCAGTAGCTCAGTAGTTATGTGACTCGCCTCTCATGCAATAGACTTAGGTTCTATTCCTGATCCTGAAAGGAGTGTGTATGTCTAGAGTGTATCCTGAGATTTTATGTATAGAGCAGGGGTGGCCAACCTTGTTCCTGGAGAGCCAGCTTCCTGCAGATTTCAGTTGCTACCCATAGTAAACATACCTGAACCAATTAATTAGGACCTGAACACCTCGTGATAATTACAGGCAGGTGTGTTTGACATGGGTTGCAACTGAAATCTGCAGGAAGGTGGCTCTCCAGGAACAGCGTTGGCCACCCCTGGTATAGAGTGTATCAAGTATTTTTTTGTCTTGCCTAACTTTGTCGGTCAGGAAATTCAACTTCCAATAGCCTAATGGTTAAGTGACTTACCTTTCCTTCCAGAGATCCAAGTTCTATCCCAGATCCTGATAGGTGTGTA